>NW_026129253.1:0-38829 GCF_022985175.1 Labeo rohita
TGTGGATGCAGAGTTAGAAGACGAAAATAAGAAGGAACAAATTCTAATGATAACAAAATCTTGTGGAAAAGAAATTGAAGTAGAACTGGTGGATATAAGAGAGGATTTGAATGGAATACAGTTACAGGAAGAGACAAATGATATTGAAGAAGAAGAGGAGTTAATGATGCTGGAGGAAACTATAGATGAAACAAGATCAAAGAACAGAACAACGCAAGCAATGGAAAATGTTGAGGAAAAAGAAGAAGAGGCTGAAAAGAAAGAAGGAATGGTCAAGAAAGGTACACATGGGGTAAGTAAAACTGGCATGGGTTTGAAAAGAGTTTGTAAAATGAAAAACAAAATTGAAATGGACATTGAAGCAGTACTGAAAAGACAAAAAATAAGGAGAGATGCACTTAAAGAAAAGAAGAAAAAAAAGGGAGGAAGAGAAAAGAAAAGAAGACAGAAATGTAGAAATGTCTGAAGAGGACTCTGATTAACTGAATTAAATACCAGGTGCTGTAAGCTTTTGGCTTTTCTTCACTACTGATTTGATACACTGGCTGACCTTTAAATAGCCCACATTTTGCAGCAGCCCTCGCTTACGGCCATACCACCCTGAGCGCGCCCGATCTCGTCTGATCTCGGAAGCTAAGCCAGGTCGGCCTGGTTGGTACTTGGATGGGAGACCGCCTGGGAATACCAGGTGCTGTAAGCTTTTGGTTTTTCTTCACTACTCATCTAATATACTGGCTGACCTTTAAAAAGCCCACACTTTGCGGTAACACTTGCTCACGGCCATACCACCCTGAGCACGTCATTTAAACAAATGAGGGGATTTTAGTATGGGGGATGGAATTCTATGGATGAAAACGAAAATTTGGATGATGGAAGGATTACCTGAGTTTTATAGAGAAATTTTTAGTGCCTGAAAAATTTTTAACGAAAATCGAGTGGGATCCGCATGGAAGAGAGAGCATTTTAAATCAACCTCTGTTCTTAAATAACAAAATTTTTAAAAACAAGGGAAAGAAATGTTTTTAAAAATGGATGGAAGTGGGGAAAATGAGAGTGAGAGATGTTTTGTATGAGTTTAAAGAGGGGTTTTTACCGACACAATATATTGTGGACACAATGGAAATGGCAAAAGAAGAATATGGTAAACAAGAAATAACAACAAATACAAAGCCATCGAGAACGCAATACCAAAAGAGTGGATTAAAAGAATACAGTGCATGGAAGAAGAACCAAAGGAGAGAAATATTTATGTGAAACTGGGGGAAAATTTGTGTGATTTTAAAGAACTGTAAAAACTTTTTATTGTGTGTTTAGAGATGATGTTTTTAAAGAGCCGATTGTTAATAAGTACTGGGTGGAAAAATTCAAAGATTAAAAAAAAAGAGTGTATATGGACAAATTTAAGGGGAAGATATGCTGAAACAAAATTGGAATGTTTGGAGTATTTTATAAGACATAAAGTGGTTTTTACTGAGTCTATTTTAAATAAAATTGGTATAGAACAAAATGCTATGTGTAAAGTGTGTCAAGAAAAGAAAGAGGGGTTTTTACAGATGTTTTTATATTGTAAAGAATTGGAGGGGTTCTTAAGGAAATGTAAATGTGTGATTAAAGATTTAACTGTGGAGTGGGATGAAAATGGAATGGAATGGAACAGAGTGGTGATGTTTGGTTGGGAAAAGAAGTGCCAAAATAAAAATTGTATAAATCTGTGGGTAATGTTAATGAAAAGTGCAATATGGGAGAGAAGAACAGTGGCTAAAAAAGAAAAAATTGTGTTGGATGTTTGGACTGTGTTTAAAAGGAAAACAGAAGCTTACATGGAAAGTCTTTATGTGTATTTTAAATGTGAAAATATGTTGGATGCATTTTATGTTGTTTTTACACCAAATGTTTGAAGCTTTAATGTTTGAAGCTCCCCCTAGCAGTTTTATGAAATACAAAAATATTGTAAGGGTTCAGGAGCAGAAATATACATAGATAAGACTGTCATGATGAGAATAGGAACAGCAAAGCCTTTACCAGATAATTTTAGTTTTAAAGAAGAAACTGAAAATATGAAAATTTGGGGTATTAGAATTGGGAAAGATGAAAAAAAAACTAGAGATTTAATATGGGATGAGATTACAGGTGGCATGAAGAAAAGATTGACCTTTTAGAGACAAAGAATGTTGAAATTAAGAGGGAAGATTTTGATTGTAAATGCTTTGATGCTTAAAAAATGTGGTATGCATTAGAGGTCACTTCATTGCCGATGTGGGTTTATAAGAGATTAAAAATATGTATTTTTAATTTTATATGGGAGGGAAAACCAGCAAAATTAGCTTATGATACAATAATAGGACCAATTGAGGAGGGAGGTTTAGGTTTGTTAGATCCAGATATAAGAATGAACAGTTTGAAGGTTAAAATTATGAAGAAATTTCTGAATAAAGAAAATAGACAAGAATGGAAGGATGGTATGAAATATTTTTTAAATAGGTGGGATGGCTTTAATATGGGAAATGACATTATATGGATGAAACTGAAAGAAAATATGTTAAATAATATACCAGAATTATATAAAGAAGTTTTAAGAGCGTGGAAATAATTTTTATTGATAGTTGTGTATAAACCAAAGGGGAGGGAGGAGCTTTTGAATCAACTATTATTTTTAAATTCGAATACTGTATATGAAAATAAAGAAATATATTTTAAGCAATGGATTAAAGCAGGAATAAAGTTAAAGATGTTTTTTATGAGGTTAAAGAAGGTTTTATACCATTGCAAGGCATAGTAGATGAAATAGAAGAAATTGGAGAAGAGGCAGATAAGAGTATAGTTAAGCAACAATTTGACAAAATAAAAAAAGCAATTCCTAATGAATGGATAGAAAGAATAGAAAAAATGGAGGAAGGAGTGGGAAAGGTTGAAGTAATTTTAAATTAAAGGGTGAAAGAAGTGTCTATTCAATCATGTTCTTTAAAAATGATTTACAATTTTTTAGAAAAAAGGTTTTTGTTAAACCGATAGCAAATAGATTATTTCCAGTGACGGAATCTAAAAATACTTGGGAGAATTTAAGAATAAGTTATATGGATCCAGTGATAGAAATTTTAATTTTCTTTTAAGACACAATGTAATATACACGAAAATGAGACTACGTAAAATGGGAATTGAACTAGATGCAAGTCGCAAAAGCCATATGGAACGCCCGTAATCTCATAATTAATTCGTTTGAACAATTTACTGAACATTTTTCTGAAGTTTTTTGTACCGCTACAGACACACTAACCACCTCCGATCAGCTGTTCCGCCTGCAACAAGGGACTTTTTTGGTGAATGATTACACAGTCCATTTCCGCACACTGGCGGCTAGTCGCCGGAATGAGATCGCACTCCTCTGCACCTATCGTCAAGGTCTCAACGCTGACATGGGTGCCACCATGGCATTGTATGACGATTCCATCGGGTTGGAGGCATTTCTACAATGTACCACCCATGTTTCCCAGCGACTAGCCGACTGCCAGCCTCCTGTAACCGCTCCTCAGTCCGCTTCAGTGGCTGCTTCTTCCCCAGTACCAGAACCAATGCAAGTGGATTCTATGTGCCTTTCCCGCACTGAACGGAACCGGCGTATTACGCTTGGATTATGTTTATAGCTCACGACTCTCCTGAGTTACTGGTGGCCCACCGTGACACCATGAGGTACGTCCAAAACTGCTCAGTCTGTGCCAAGTCTAACTCACCCCGTCAACTTCCTACAAGAAAGCTGGTTCCACTACTCATCCCACAGAGGCCCTGGTCCCATCTCGGAATTGACTTCATCACGGACTTACCCATCTCCGAAGGTAACACCTGTGTTTTGGTTACTGTGGTCAGCAAGGTCATCTCATCCGCAACTGCCCAGTTCGACCCCCACGTCCAGTGGTGAGTACTGTTACATCTAATATTGAACCAGCTCAGCTCACCTTATTACCCGTAGTTCTTCATACTGCTGAACGCTCGTTGTCTGTTGCTGCTCTGGTTGACTCAGGGTCATCTGGTAACTTCATCTCACAAGAATGCCTAAGTCAACTGCAACTTTCACGTCAACGCCATTTTCAAGAGTATGCCGTCAAAACCATCCAGGGAAAACCACTCGGACGTGGGAAGATTCGTCACTCATTACCCTTCATCACACTTCAAGTTGGACTGTTCCATGTGGAAAGCATTCTGTCCATCCCGGAGCCCCAGGCGATGGAGGAGCATATAACGGAAGTTCTGAAACAAGGATTCATCCAGCCATTCCCCTTGCCGGCCGCTTCAAGCTTCTTCTTCGTGGGCAAGAAGGATGGAGGTCTTCGGCCTTGCATTGATTATCGCCAGCTTAACTCGCAGATTGTTCAACAGCCCTATCCTCTACCCCTGGTGCCTGCCGCCCTCGAAGAGCTTTGTGGAGCCCAAGTCTTCACGAAGCTGGACGTGCGGAGTGCTTACAACCTTGTTCGTATTCGTGCGGGGGACGAGTGGAAGACGGCCTTCATTACACCTACTGGGCACTACGAATATCGGGTAATGCCGTACGGATTATCCATCAGTCCCTCTGTCTTCCAAACGTTTTTGAACGAGGTGTTGTTCTCTCCAGAAGCTCCCACCGAACCGGAACCCATAATTCCCTCCAACCTGATCGTTAGCCCCATTGTATGGGACCTGGACCGGGAGATCCAACAAGAAACCCTCCAGAAGCCAGCTCCGCCGGAATGCCCAGAGGGAAGAATCTATGTACCCTGCTCCCAACGTCAATCCCTTCTGGGCACAGCTCACAACTCTCCTGAGTTGCTGGTGGCCCAGTATGCGCCGTGACACCATGAGGTACGTCCAAAACTGCTCAGTCTGTGCCAAGTCTAACTCACCCCGTCAACTTCCTACAAGAAAGCTGGTTCCACTACTCATCCCACAGAGGCCCTGGTCCCATCTCGGAATTGACTTCATCACGGACTTACCCATCTCCGAAGGTAACACCTGTGTTTTGGTTATTGTGGATCGTTCCTCTAAATCTTGTAAGTTGGTTCGTTTGAAGAACCTGCCCACAGCCATGGAGACAGCTGAACAACTGTTCCACCAAGTCTTCCGACATTTTGGTCTCCCTGAAGAGATCGTATCGGACCGGGGTCCTCAATTCATCTCCCACGTCTGGAAAGCATTTTTCAAGCTGCTCGGTATATCTGTTAACCTTTCTTCTGGTTACCACCCACAGACTAATGGCCAGACTGAGAGGAAGATCCAGGAGCTTGGTCGTTACCTTCGGGCATACTGCCAGGACGACCAACACAGCTGGAGCAGGTTCCTCCCGTGGGCCGAGTACGCACAGAACTCCCTGTGTCAAGACTCTACAGGACTAACACCGTTTCAGTGCGTACTCGGTTACCAGCCTCCGCTGTTCCCCTGGACGGAGGAACCCTCAAATGTTCCAGCTGTAGACCACTGGTTCCGAGAGAGCGAGAGAGTGTGGGACTCAGCACACCATCATCTTCAGCGGGCAGTTCGCAGACATAAGATCTTCGCTGATGCCAGGAGGAGAGCAGCACCCATCTACCAACCTGAGGATTTAGTCTGGCTCTCCACTCGTGACCTGTGACTGCGTTTGCCCTGCTGCAAGCTGAGTCCTCGCTACATTGTTCCATTTCGCATCCTGCGGCAGATCAACGAAGTGACATTCCAGCTTCAGCTCCCACCCAGGTATCGCATCCACCCCACCTTTCACGTCTCCTTATTAAAACCATTTTCTCCCTCTGCCACAGACCCTCCTGCTGAAGCTGAAGCTGAGCCCCCCCCTTCTCAGTCTGCTTACAACCCAACTTTCCAAGGACAGTCAGATAAGCTATTTGAACCACCATTACGCCTTGCAACCTGTGTTTTCACTATTGTCAATAAACATCACAGTTTTACTGCTTACTGCTGTTTCTGGTCTCTTCCCTTGGCAAACGTGACACATACCACCCTGAGCACACCTGATCTCGTCTGATCTCGGAAGCTAATCAGCTTCCGAGATCAGATCGGAAGCTAATTAGTGCTTGGATGGGAGACGGTCTGGGAATACCAGACGACTGTTAAAGGTAAAACCTAACCTTGAAAAAGCTAAAAGAAGACATTTAATGAAAATGAAAATAAAAGAAAAAGAAATAAATATAGGTGAATATAACCAAAACAGATCTGGGATGTTATACGGAACTAATGATGAAACAGAATGAGGAAAATAATATGGATTGCTTTATGTATTATGTTCTTGTGCATTGCAGATATTAATGTTCGTAGGTTATTAGATCATGGAAAATTTGACAGACTGAAAGAATGTTGTAGGAGGGCAAATGTTTTAATGATTCAAGAGACAAATTGGAGAGATGAAGTAATGAATGATTTTAAAAAGAAATGGAAAGGGAATGTTATATGTAATCATGAAGATGGGAGAAAAGGGAGAGGAGTAGCAATATTAATATTTGGTGATTTTAATACTGTTTTGTAAGATGGATATTGCAG
Organism: Labeo rohita; assembly: GCF_022985175.1. Classification (NCBI taxonomy): domain Eukaryota; kingdom Metazoa; phylum Chordata; class Actinopteri; order Cypriniformes; family Cyprinidae; genus Labeo; species Labeo rohita. The sequence continues at coordinate 6,499 of NW_026129253.1, forward strand.
AGGGCATGGTTTTCAAATCGGAAAAGGGGCGAAAGGAATTAAACTGTATAATGGAAGAAAATGAAGTGGTGGATATATGGAGAGAAAGAAACAAAGGGATCAGAGAATTTTCAAGGCAACAAGTAGTTAAAAGTGTGCAAGCAGAATAGATTTTATAATATGTAAAAGAGATTTCATGAAGGTGTGTAGCGTAGCCACATAAGGGTAAGTTTATTTATAGCATTGTTTGCCAATAAGAAGGCGTTATCTATTATGTTTATTGCTTTCCCCTGTGCACTGTTATCTCCCTTTTGTTTGTCTGTGTTTGACCCCGAACTTCATTCTCGCGTGATCCCGTTTGCGCTCCGTCGTCACGTGACGTTGCGTCATCTAAGCGGGAAGTATGTTTAGTATTTTCCTTATATGGAACCGGCTTACCGGTGTTACGGTTTAACTGGTGACCGTGTTATCTGGTGACCAACTTCCTGGTTCAGGTCCACCGCTCCAGATGTGATGTGCGACGGCAGCAGATTCGCCGATTCTGAAAGCACAAACTGACGTGATATTAAGCTGTCTAATAAACGCAGACTTGCGCATTGTATGATTTTGGCATTCTTGTAAAGATCACAAATGAATGGTATAATCGGCCGCAACGGCTGAAGTTCGGAAAATAAACAAAAAAAATCTGTTTGGCACGGGTTTCGAACACTCGCTAAAAAAATTACCGTGTTATGATAAGCCAGTGCTTAACGCACTGAGCTACGAGATAGTGTTGGCAATGCTGCTCATTTTTGGATTGAAGTCAGGATGTTATTTTTGGTGCAACATTATGCAGCTGGCTGAATCCAGGAGATGTGCCCGTGTTAACTTGTGACCTGTGTTAACTTGTGACCTGTGTTTATAAAAATGAACCATGGTTTTATTGTAGTAAAAAGTACTTTACATTTTATGGTTTATGATGTAAAAACATTTCATGGAGTCTCAAAAAAAAATATTTGTGGCAACTGTGGTTGAATTACAAACGCTATCGATAACCTATATTTACTATAGTAAAAGTATGGTACATTTTCGTCAAAGACTAGATGATGTCTCGTTTCATAGATGTAACATAACGTTGTGTGTGTTGTCTGTGGAAACGTGACGTGATTTATTTCATTGAATGAAATGCAAACGTGTAAGACTATTGAAGCTGAAATGTTGCTTATAAAAATTACTTTATAAACGTGTTAACTTGTGATCTGCATTCACTAGCTGGTATTTTAGTAACGGTACATATGTAAAATATAAACTTTATTCTGTTATAGAAAATCTCTATGCAAATACTATACTTTGTAAACGTGTTACCTTGTGACTTGTGTTCACAAGCCGATTAATTCTAAAAGCATGAAATATAAACGTGATTTTCTGCTTGTGAATATATTCGCAAACAGCCGATAGGTAGGCTTAATGATCAGACGGTTTGATCATTTGAAAATAAGTAAAAAAAAATCATTAAGTATTTCAAAGTGTCTGTGTTGACTTGTGACCTCTGCGTTTTACTGTTGCAATAAATTCATAAAATAACATTTAATGAATAAATACGATGTACTGTTGCAAAAAAAAAAAAAAGTCGTTAAATAAAATTTTTCAGTCAAATCTTTGCTTATAAATATTACTTTGCAAACGTGTTAACTTCTTCTGGGCACAGCTCACAACTCTCCTGAGTTGCTGGTGGCCCAGTATGCGCCGTGACACCATGAGGTACGTCCAAAACTGCTCAGTCTGTGCCAAGTCTAACTCACCCCGTCAACTTCCTACAAGAAAGCTGGTTCCACTACTCATCCCACAGAGGCCCTGGTCCCATCTCGGAATTGACTTCATCACGGACTTACCCATCTCCGAAGGTAACACCTGTGTTTTGGTTATTGTGGATCGTTCCTCTAAATCTTGTAAGTTGGTTCGTTTGAAGAACCTGCCCACAGCCATGGAGACAGCTGAACAACTGTTCCACCAAGTCTTCCGACATTTTGGTCTCCCTGAAGAGATCGTATCGGACCGGGGTCCTCAATTCATCTCCCACGTCTGGAAAGCATTTTTCAAGCTGCTCGGTATATCTGTTAACCTTTCTTCTGGTTACCACCCACAGACTAATGGCCAGACTGAGAGGAAGATCCAGGAGCTTGGTCGTTACCTTCGGGCATACTGCCAGGACGACCAACACAGCTGGAGCAGGTTCCTCCCGTGGGCCGAGTACGCACAGAACTCCCTGTGTCAAGACTCTACAGGACTAACACCGTTTCAGTGCGTACTCGGTTACCAGCCTCCGCTGTTCCCCTGGACGGAGGAACCCTCAAATGTTCCAGCTGTAGACCACTGGTTCCGAGAGAGCGAGAGAGTGTGGGACTCAGCACACCATCATCTTCAGCGGGCAGTTCGCAGACATAAGATCTTCGCTGATGCCAGGAGGAGAGCAGCACCCATCTACCAACCTGAGGATTTAGTCTGGCTCTCCACTCGTGACCTGTGACTGCGTTTGCCCTGCTGCAAGCTGAGTCCTCGCTACATTGTTCCATTTCGCATCCTGCGGCAGATCAACGAAGTGACATTCCAGCTTCAGCTCCCACCCAGGTATCGCATCCACCCCACCTTTCACGTCTCCTTATTAAAACCATTTTCTCCCTCTGCCACAGACCCTCCTGCTGAAGCTGAAGCTGAGCCCCCCCCTTCTCAGTCTGCTTACAACCCAACTTTCCAAGGACAGTCAGATAAGCTATTTGAACCACCATTACGCCTTGCAACCTGTGTTTTCACTATTGTCAATAAACATCACAGTTTTACTGCTTACTGCTGTTTCTGGTCTCTTCCCTTGGCAAACGTGACACATACCACCCTGAGCACACCTGATCTCGTCTGATCTCGGAAGCTAATCAGCTTCCGAGATCAGATCGGAAGCTAATTACTGCTTGATGGGAGACGGTCTGGGAATACCAGACGACTGTTAAAGGTAAAACCTAACCTTGAAAAAGCTAAAAGAAGACATTTAATGAAAATGAAAATAAAAGAAAAAGAAATAAATATAGGTGAATATAACCAAAACAGATCTGGGATGTTATACGGAACTAATGATGAAACAGAATGAGGAAAATAATATGGATTGCTTTATGTATTATGTTCTTGTGCATTGCAGATATTAATGTTTGTAGGTTATTAGATCATGGAAAATTTGACAGACTGAAAGAATGCTGTAGGAGGGCAAATGTTTTAATGATTCAAGAGACAAATTGGAGAGATGAAGTAATGAATGATTTTAAAAAGAAATGGAAAGGGAATGTTATATGTAATCATGAAGATGGGAGAAAAGGGAGAGGAGTAGCAATATTAATATTTGGTGATTTTAATACTGTTTTGTAAGATGGATATTGCAGAGGGCATGGTTTTCAAATTGGAAAAGGGGCGAAAGGAATTAAACTGTATAATGGAAGAAAATGAAGTGGTGGATATATGGAGAGAAAGAAACAAAGGGATCAGAGAATTTTCAAGGCAACAAGTAGTTAAAAGTGTGCAAGCAGAATAGATTTTATAATATGTAAAAGAGATTTCATGAAGGTGTGTAGCGTAGCCACATAAGGGTAAGTTTATTTATAGCATTGTTTGCCAATAAGAAGGCGTTATCTATTATGTTTATTGCTTTCCCCTGTGCACTGTTATCTCCCTTTTGTTTGTCTGTGTTTGACCCCGAACTTCATTCTCGCGTGATCCCGTTTGCGCTCCGTCGTCACGTGACGTTGCGTCATCTAAGCGGGAAGTATGTTTAGTATTTTCCTTATATGGAACCGGCTTACCGGTGTTACGGTTTAACTGGTGACCGTGTTATCTGGTGACCAACTTCCTGGTTCAGGTCCACCGCTCCAGATGTGATGTGCGACGGCAGCAGATTCGCCGATTCTGAAAGCACAAACTGACGTGATATTAAGCTGTCTAATAAACGCAGACTTGCGCATTGTATGATTTTGGCATTCTTGTAAAGATCACAAATGAATGGTATAATCGGCCGCAACGGCTGAAGTTCGGAAAATAAACAAAAAAAATCTGTTTGGCACGGGTTTCGAACACTCGCTAAAAAAATTACCGTGTTATGATAAGCCAGTGCTTAACGCACTGAGCTACGAGATAGTGTTGGCAATGCTGCTCATTTTTGGATTGAAGTCAGGATGTTATTTTTGGTGCAACATTATGCAGCTGGCTGAATCCAGGAGATGTGCCCGTGTTAACTTGTGACCTGTGTTAACTTGTGACCTGTGTTTATAAAAATGAACCATGGTTTTATTGTAGTAAAAAGTACTTTACATTTTATGGTTTATGATGTAAAAACATTTCATGGAGTCTCAAAAAAAAAAATATTTGTGGCAACTGTGGTTGAATTACAAACGCTATCGATAACCTATATTTACTATAGTAAAAGTATGGTACATTTTCGTCAAAGACTAGATGATGTCTCGTTTCATAGATGTAACATAACGTTGTGTGTGTTGTCTGTGGAAACGTGACGTGATTTATTTCATTGAATGAAATGCAAACGTGTAAGACTATTGAAGCTGAAATGTTGCTTATAAAAATTACTTTATAAACGTGTTAACTTGTGATCTGCATTCACTAGCTGGTATTTTAGTAACGGTACATATGTAAAATATAAACTTTATTCTGTTATAGAAAATCTCTATGCAAATACTATACTTTGTAAACGTGTTACCTTGTGACTTGTGTTCACAAGCCGATTAATTCTAAAAGCATGAAATATAAACGTGATTTTCTGCTTGTGAATATATTCGCAAACAGCCGATAGGTAGGCTTAATGATCAGACGGTTTGATCATTTGAAAATAAGTAAAAAAAAATCATTAAGTATTTCAAAGTGTCTGTGTTGACTTGTGACCTCTGCGTTTTACTGTTGCAATAAATTCATAAAATAACATTTAATGAATAAATACGATGTACTGTTGCAAAAAAAAAAAGTCGTTAAATAAAATTTTTCAGTCAAATCTTTGCTTATAAATATTACTTTGCAAACGTGTTAACTTGTCACTAGATGTTTTGAAAACACAGATCTTTCTTAGTTTTATTAAGTAAGTATTACAGTTTTTTTTCAACTGCTTACACACAAAATCTTTACTTGTCACACAGTTTCTAAAACCTGACACTCAAACACCAGAACCACACACCAAATCTTGGCCTTTTAGAATGTAACATTTAGAATGTAACCATTTTACACTTTAAGTGGTCGAATTAGATTTTATAAAGCCATTAAAATGTCTAATAATTGTGAGTAATTCTAAAGCGACACAGATGTCATGTGGGATATTTTCCCCATGCAACTTCTTAGTATGAAAATTAAATGGGTAAATAACTTAAAGAATTTGAAATTTTTAAACGATTTGATGTAATAATTGTGTGCTACTAAATAAAATGTACACAAATTGGATTCATTTTACATATGTATGTATGTATGTATTTATTTATTTATTTATTTATTTGGTCAGAAATTTTTTTTTAAAGGTGTTGAATGTGTTCTTTCTTGGCAATATACTATCTAAAACTGAGCCTGGTTTCTCCCAAGGTTTTTTTTTCCATTTGTCACAGATGGAGTTTTGGTTCCTTGCTGCTGTCGCCTCTGGCTTGCTTATTTGGGGACACTTTATCTTCACTTTATCTTCACACAATATTGTATTTTATTTTGTTGTATTTGATTAACTACCTTTTACCTGAAAATTGAGTGTTTACTGTTGCCTTTTGCATTGTTGATGTACTATTTCCTATTTAATACTGTACAGCCGCCTTGTCACAATTCTGTATTGTTAAAGGCAGTATATAAATAAAGGTGACTTGATTTTGATTTAAAACGGAATGAGTTATCATTACTTTATAGAATGTACAATAGAAAAAGATAGGGTTCTCTATGCAGAAATTCGATTGGAACATTGATTGCAATTACTTTCCAGTGGGTCGGGGTTGGCTGTGGATGGTGCCCTATGATAGCTGATGCCACTGATCAACAGAAATTCCAACATACATGGCCTTTGGTTACTATGCAAGCTTGTTTCTGTCACAGAAAAAAAAAAAGAAAATACAATAAATGTGACCATTTTTATCTCACAATTCGGACGTATATTCTTGGAATACCAAGTTTACATCTTGCAATTTACACTTTATCAGAATTGTGAGATAAAAAAATCACAATTCCCCTGTACCCTTTATATTCCATGCCAGACGTAAGCTTTCGTAGGTTCCACATGTGTAAGGGGAAAAAAACAAACATAAAAATGCACAGTCCAGCACACATTCTTACTCCTCTACCCTACCTTTTCTTCTTCCCTTTTCTGATCCATCTACTCCTCAACCTCCTACAACTATTTCTCTCCCTCTCCCAGACATTATTTTTTCTCTTCTTGATTCTTTGTGTTGTTCTGCATCCACAAAACCAATTCAAAGAGCTCTTTTTATGTTGATGTAATGGAAAGAGCTTCAACACATGTTTATTCCTCCAAATGAGAATGGAATCAGCTATTTCTAAATATTTCATTGATCTGTTACTTAAAAATGCATATTAGTTGTTAAAATATTTTATATAGAAATATTTTTCAATATTTTTGAGCTGCTGTTGTTGCAGAAGTAGAAGCTTTATACTGTATTTAAGGTTTGGAACATCTGGAAGATCTTCATTTTGACATGATGTGTTTAAGCATTTGTAAAAAAAGAAAAGAAAGATCTATGATTTTGGTATGAAGTAAGCTTGTGTGAAAAGAAAATTTAAGCATTTTAGAAATTTTAAAAATTGACTGAATATTGTGTGAAAACAACATGTATTGTGTTAATGGTATGGTCACAGCAGAGAGATGTTGTGCTAATTGTGTTTAGAGTTTTGAAAATGTGACTACAGATTGGACAAAGGGATGTTAGCAATTGAAAAGCTATCAGTTTCATTCTGTCCACATAAGTCTATACAGATGCTCCATATTACCAGACAATTAATCAGTGAATTGACAGAGGTGATTGTGAGTAGATATTTCATTTTTTCATGGAACAAACTTTTTGTAGTTCATCATTAAAAGAAGAGCTGAAAGCTATATAGTGAAAGGTAAGCTTAAAATTGCAATTTTAGTGGCACAAGTACAGCAAATAACTACCTTAGCCTTTGTCTATTCTACGTCAGATGGCCTGCTTCACTATATATGTCGGAGGCGTAGGCGAGGTGAACATTTTGCCAAAGTGGTCACCTCACCAGAGGAGGCAAATGATGTTTTTGTTAGCCTCCATGCCAGTGATCAGGGGGGTCATTGTGGCATGGAAAAAACTCGAGATGCCATCAGTTCCAGATTCTACTGGCCTGGTATGGAAGAGGACATCCGCAAATGGGTGAGTTTTATTCTTGCCTACTTATTTGTGGCTCATTATTTTAAAGAAAAATCACTAAATCACTAGAATGTACTTAACACAAAACAATAAATTTTGTAGATAGCCCAGTGCCCTGAATGCCAGGCCAGAAGGTCTACATTGAAAGAAAAGAAGGCCTACATCCCAATAGAGGTGAGTATATCAAATGACAGTAGTGCTCTAAAATTTGGTAAAATGCATTTTGTCCTTCAAACCATTTTTTTTTTTTCCCCAGATCACAGAGCCTCTGGAACTGGTGGGAATGGATTTGGTTGGGAAATTGACTCCAACCAAGCAGGGGAATCAATACATTTGTGTTATGATTGATTATTTTACTAAGTGGACAGAGGCCTACCCACAGAAATCAAAAAGTGCAAATGAAGTTTCTGACTGCATTTTAGATTTTTTTTATAAATTTGGCGCTCCTAAAAGGATTTTGACAGACCAAGGCAAAAAGTTTGTTAATAAGGTAATATCTTTGTCACCTAATGCACTTTGGTAAAAATTAAAAAAAAAAAAGTTATTCTCATTTTTCAGTATATTGTCCACTTATTATTTTCACAGATTAATTTTGACCTTTGTGAGAGTTTGGGCATTAAAAGGAGCTTGTGCTCTCCATATCACCCACAAACTAATGGCCTTGTGGAGAAAATGAATGGAACCATCCAAAGGTATGATGCTGACCTGGATTGCTTATAGCTGCATACAGATACTTTACCTTAACACATACTGTATAGTAACAAGGATGAAAATATGTACCTTTCAGAGTTCTAACAAAGTTGGTGGGTTCAAATGCTGAGAGCTGGGACACACACCTTAAGGCAACATTATTTGCACTTAGGACCAAAAAGCAGCTCACAACCCAGTTCTCTCCTTACTACCTCATGTTTGGTCGGGAAGCAAGATACCCATCAGAAGTTCCTGATAACTATGAGGTGGGTTCTTAAATATCAGATACATCTAATGAATCTTAAACTGCTGATAAAAGTAATATTTCAAATGTCTGTGTTTTGTATCTTTCAGGTAAATGATGAAATGGTGGAGAGAACCGTGGCATTGGAAACCTTGACTACTGGCCTCCAAGACCTGCCAAAAGTGCACAAGGTGGTCTTGGAGAATGTAGAAAAGGTTAGAGAAAAGGTGAGGAAGAGGAAGGCTCTGCAGGGCCAGGAGGACAGGTTTGAAGTTGGGGACAAAGTGTTACGCAAAAACATTAGAGAAGAACAGCGAAAGGGAGGCAAAATGGGAAGTGCCATGCTGGGCCCTTTTACAGTAGTTCACATCCAAGGTAAAAGTGTGGACCTAGTTTCTGCCAAAGGAAAGGCTTTGGTGAAGGTAAATGTGGACCACCTTACATGCTATACTGAGCCAGAGCCGAGGTTGCCACACAAATGGCCTAAAACTAGCACCACCATGGTAATTCCTGTCCATTGTCCTCCTACATGCCCTGTTGAGCCTGAAGAGACACCAACAGACACCCCTCTCCATTCCCCACCTGCATGCCCTGTTGAGCCTGAAGAGGCACGAACAGACACCCCTCTCCATTCCCCACCTGCATGCCCTGTTGAGCCTGAAGAGACACCAACAGACACCCCTCTCCATTCCCCACCTGCATGCCCTGTTGAGCCTGAAGAGACACCAACAGACACCCCTCTCCATTCCCCACCTGCATGCCCTGTTGAGCCTGAAGAGACACCAACAGACACCCCTCTCCATTCCCCACCTGCATGCCCTGTTGAGCCTGAAGAGATGCCAATAGGCACCTTTCTTCAGCCCCCACCTACATGCCCTGAGTCTGAAGAGACACCAACAGGCACCTCTCTGCAGCACGCTTATGTAAGTCTAATACATGCTATGGCAAATATTTCCCTGAAATACTGCACTAAATAACATTAAAGGTATTTCTTCTTGTTCCACACAGTCTCCAGCTGATGCATCAGAAAGATGTAAGTTTTTTTTTTTTTTTTTTTTTTTAACCTTTTAAAAGTCAATTGAATTGTATAATTACTTTTCTTGTAGTGGTAGAGGCTATCTGGGCTGGGAAAAAACAGGGGGTTTTATGGAGCAAGATGGGGACCTACAAAATTTTTTCTTCCAATTTGAGGGATCATCTTGCACCTGGGAAGGAGCTAGAAAGTGAAGTAGGTTATTTTGGTTTCTTAATAGTAAATGGGTTGTATTACTAGTATATAAGTAGTATACATACAGATGACTACCAATGTGCTACTGTTTTCAGATAATAAATGCCTACCTCACCAGTTTGGTAGGCCAGTACACCTCAGGCTCCAAAAGAGGTTTTGTTTTAGACTCGTACCAAGTGGCTGCCATGTGGCAAGGTAGTCAAAAAGGACTGAGAAAGGTAAGCACTCTATCCTGCTTTACTGATAAAGGGTAAAGGTCTATATCTTAACAACAATCTGCTTTCTTGTAGCTCTGTCCACTGGAATATGATGTGCTAATTGGAGCCTTGTGTGTAAACCACCACTGGACACTTATTGTAAGTTCTCCAGAGCATCCTAAGATTAACTATTCCTTATTAAGATCTACTTATTTACATGTGTGGTCTTGCATTGTCAAGGTGGTTTATCCAAAGGAAAAGCGATCCATTTACATGGACCCATTTGGGGCAAAACCAGTGGATCTAGAAAAATGCAGAAATATAACTAGGTAAGTGCAGATAAGGCAAGTTGTGTTTTGTGTGTTGTTGTTGTTGGTGGTGTGTGTGGTGTGTTTTTTTTTTTTTTTTTTTTTTTTTTTTTTTTTTTTGATTGGTGAATTCATATAAATTTAATGATTTGCATCTAATCTATAGAGCCTTTATGAGACAGAGGGGTGTTAATGTTTCACGGTGGACATGTGACACAATAAAGCATTCCATTCAGGTGGATGGCACATCATGTGGGGCTTTGGTGTGCAGAGTAAGTTTAACTGCATATTTTGTATTTCTCCACTATATCCTTTTAAATTGTGAATAACACATTTTTCTCCTAACAGCTAGCTGAAAGTGTGCTTTTTAATAAGCCTGCAATGTTCGAAACAGATGAACAGGGCATTTTTACCATAAGAATGGAAATAGCCAAAAGGCTCCTCAATCAGACTGGTAAGTTTTTATTAATTTATTTGCCTTTGGAGTGCACAGCTATTTTCTCCATTAATTCAACAATTACTTTCTTACACAGATGACCTGTCACAGCTCTGTAGGGTTTGTGGTGAACATGCTGTACATGAGCAGTGGGTAAGTTTAACCAGAAAATGACAATGTTTTCAGATTGTGCACTTCCCCTCAATGATGTTTCCTTCACCAGATTCAGTGTAACATATGCAACTTATGGTGTCACTGGAACTGTGTTGGCCAACCTCCCATTGAGGAAGATTTCTTTTGTCCTGCTTGTGTGTAGGTGTGTGTGTGTGTGTGAGAGAGAGAGAGAGAGAGTGTGTGTGTGTGTGGGTGTGAGAGAGAGTGTGTGTGTGTGAGAGAGAGTGTGTTTGTGCGTCCATTTGTGTGTGGTGTACGTTTGAATTTTTTTTTTTTTTTTTTTTTTACCTTTATTCATATAGTGCTTTATACAATACTGATTGTGTCAAAGCAGCTTTACAGTGTCAACAGGAAAATGGAGAACAACAGTCATTTTCCAGCTAAAATCAGTTCATTGATTTTAGTGATGTTATCGTTGTCATAGTCATCCACTTAATCTCTCTTCCAATAGTGCCTGTGCAATCAGTGAAGTGTCCCCAACTAAGCTATACAAATACGAGCTATACGAATAAGCTATACAATTTTTTTTTTTTTTTTATTAACCAGTGAAATTAACCACTTCTGTGTACACTGTCTTTTGTAGCAGGAAATGATTTGAGCATTAACTAACTTTTATCTTATGTATTTATTCATATTTTAAATTTATTTTTGTTGTATTTTTGTCAAATGTCCACTACACCAAGACAAATTCATTGTACATGTAAACCCACTGTATCTGGCAATAAAAGGGATTGTGATTGTGAAAACTTGTGAAGCATTGATTGAAAGTGTTTGGATATTTGTCCTTTTACCTATTTCTACATTGTGGCTGAGAGTTTGAATGGGGAAATTTCGAAAATCACTTTCGAAATCCTGATTATTACTAGTAGTGTTTTTGGTGTGCTTTTAAAAAACTGTTGGCTTTTAAAATGTCATTTAAACTCTTTAAATGGTTGCACGTTAAAGGTTGTCTTGGAAAGTTAGATGTTACAGGGTATTTCTGATCGTAGGATCAAACTGTATTAAACATTCAGCAGCATTGCAATCGTTTTGGCTTACGCTAATTTATTGCAACAGTAAAATTAGATTTTGGCTAGCAAACAAAGGTCACCCTTACAAAAAAACCTGCAGGAATCCTGCAGGAATATTATGCAGATTTCCTACAGGATTTTAAGCTCATTTTCCTGAAGGAATACCTGCAGGAATTATATGAAGGAAACAATTATATGCAGGAATTATGTTCTCCAAAAATTACATTCGTACAGGTCTATTTAAAACATGCAGTTCCTGCAGGTTTAGTATGCAGGACAGATATTAAGTTATGTAGGTTGTTGCTAGTTGCCAGTTGTCTTCTGCAAGATACATGCAGGAGAAATAACTTCACAACGAAACAATGTATTTTCACAAATTATTTAGTTTATTAAAATTGTCAAAAATTTTAATAAAAAAGAAAGAGTGAAACGGAGTCCAATTCACAGCCAAATTTTGCTGAAGCCAGACATCTACTCCATTTTCCTGAAAAAAAAAACAAACAAAAAAAAAAACAAATGCATTAATGTTTTAAAAAAATGTGTGTGTGTGTGTGTGTGTGTGTGTGTAGTCCTAGTATTCCCCATATGTTATATCCCCCCTTATAAATCATGCAGAATGAGTTTTATTGAGAAAGTAAAATGCACAGTCTCCTGTGAGGGCTAGGTTTAGGTGTTTTTTTTTTAAAAACCATTCCCTATGGAATGAACCCATAAAACATGTAAACAAACTTGTAGTTTGTACATATGTTATAAAACCTTGTGTATCTTTTTTTTTTTTTTTTTTTGGTATGGAATGTGCAGTATAAAACCTTGTGTATAAAACATAAAAACCAAATGTGTGTGTGTCTGTGTAACAAATTATTACCTTACTCGTAACTTGTGTTCATCATTTAATTTTTCTCTGAGTGCTGCCCTGATGAACTTTATTGGAACATCTGGGAATTTTTTCTGTACTGTGTCTGTAAATGCAATTTCACTTATCAATGATTACAATTTTGAAATCATTACGTTATTTGAAATGTAACATATTTGTGCAAAGAAAAAAAAGGACATTTAACTCACCCAAGATGAGCATTACTTTGTCTTGGTCAAGAGCTGGCTTTGCCGTAGTGCCTTTATTTGCATTACCAGCCCTTCCAGACAGCCCATGAGTGGCCAACGTCTCTCGTCCAAACACTGCTACTGCCAGATCTTTAACCATGGCAGAGCATGATGAGCCACCCCGTCCACAACTTGCCAGGACAGTAGGACTAATTCCTAGACCCTGTGTCTGCAAAATAAAAAAAAAAAAAAAAAAAAAAATAGCAACTACCAAATAATAAAAAGTTAAAGACACCAAAATTAAAAGCATGTAACAATGACTATATATACATTACTGTGCAAATGTGTAAGTCTTGTTAAATTCTGCATTTAAAAAATTGCATCTCTTGCTTTAGCGTACCAGCTGTTTTAAAGGCAAAGGGGTTGACCAAATTTGTTCCAAGTAAATTGTACATGAAGTTAACATGCCTTCTATGATTTATGCACAGCACTGTACATGAATATATGTGACCCTGGACCACAAAACCAGTCATAAGCAATCATCTGAATGCTGAATAAATAAGCTTTTCATTGATGTATGGTTTGTTAAGAGATACACTAAACTATTTGAAAATCTGAAATCTGAGGGTGCAAAAAATCAAAATACTGAGAATATCGCCTTCAAAGTTGTCTAAATTAAGTTCTTAGCGATGCACATTACTAATCAAAAACTATGTTTTGATATATTTACACTAGGAAATTTACAAAATATCTTCTTGGAACATGATCTTTAATTAATATCCTTATGATTTTTTGGAATGAAAATAAAATAAAATTACTAATCGCTAATTTTGACCCATACAACGTACGCTACAAATATACCTGTGCTACTAAAGACTGGTTTTGTGGTCCAGGGTCACATATATGAACAAACAAATATATTATTATTCACCTTTTCAGGGGGATTTTTGTGGCTCAAATTCTCTTGGGATTTTTGATTGTTGAGAGTATCTGTTCTGAGTGTAATGTTCGGGGCCATGGATTCAAGCATTGGTAGAATTTCTTAAAAAAAAAAAATAAAAAAAATAATAACAATTCAATTCAGTTCAATTAAAAGTGATTAGCCTACTAACAGACAACCACACTGACAGATACATTGCTAAATAGATGGATAGACAGAGAAATACAGATATAAAAAACGAATACTTTGCTGCAAAGATATATTCAAGGCACGTAGATTTTCATTTTCTTTCTGTAGTCGACAAATTTCTTGCTCCAGCTGAGTTTCCCGGCTTGACTCTCCAGCTTGACTGTCCATGCTGTTTATCTCTTGCATTAACATAATATTCTTTCTGTTAATGACCTAAAGATAAACACAATATTGGGACCTTAATGTCATTACTGTTTGTGATTTAAAAAAAAAAAAAAAAAAAAAAAAAAAAAAAAAAACATAATGAAAAGTAGCATTGAACCTGTTACCTGATGTTTCATTGGAGGCTCTGAATCAGATGATGGGGACTGAGTTGGAGTGTACATTTTCTTTTTCTTTGCCACTCTTTTTTCTGTATTTGGCACACATGCCTGTGTTCTTCTTTTCCCCTCCAGCCTAAACATCCTCCTCCTGAGGGTTTCTTTGTTCTCTAAAGGGACAAAATACTTAAGGAAATACATATCTTCTATCATGACTGAATCTTGTTTGCTGTACTTTTTACCATCAATGTCTATAATTGTGGCTGGTGAACTTTCGTCCTCGTAGGCCACATCCACAACATCCCCAGGTTCAAACTTTTTTTTTAGTATGTCCTTTTTAGGGACAATGTCGTAGGTGGGTGGCTCCTCCCTCCATTCTACCAGAACCCAAGTTTTTGTCATTTTCTAAGATAGACAGATTGATTGATTAATTGATTCATAAATAAATAAATAAATATAAATATATGTATATATATATATATATATATATATATATATATATTTATACACACACACACACACACACACACAGTTGTGCTTGCAGAATATGCAAATATGTTAATAATTGTAACAAAATAAGAGAGATCATGAAACTTGCATGTTATTCTTTATTTAGTACTGACTTGAATAAGTCATTTAACATAACAAATGTTTATATATACTACACAAGAAGTAGTAATAATAATTTATAAAAAATAATTTAAAAGTCCCTGTTCAAAGGTCTATATACCCTGAAATCTTAATACTGTGTGTCATTTCCAGAATTATCCATGACTGTTTTTCTGTTTTGTGATAGTTGTTCATGAGTCCCTTGGTTGTCCTGAACAGTTAAACTGTATGCTGTTCCTCAGAAAAAAGAAAAACACAAATTCTTTGGTTTTTCAGCATTTTTGTGTATTTGAACCCTTTCCAACTTTGACTGTATGATTTTGAGATCCATCTTTTCACACTGAGGACAACTGAAGGACTCATGCAACTATTACAGAAGGTTCAAACACTCACTGATGCTTCAGAAGGAAACACAATGCATCAAGAGCCTGGGGGTGAAAACTTCTGAACAAAATGGAGATGTGTAAATTTTTCTTATTTTGCATAAATATCATATTTTTTTCATTTAGTACTGCCCTTCAGAGGATACAGAGCATAGGTACATGTTTCCCAGAAGACAAAATAAGTACAATTTATCCTGATCTTCAAATGCAAAAAGTTTTCACCCCCCAGCTTTGAACGGGGTCATTTTTATAGATTCAGTTATTTTTTCTTCTTGTAGAGTATATCTAAACATCTGTTATGTGAAATAGCTTATTCAGGTCAGTACTAAATAAAGAATAGCATGCAAGTTTGTTAAAATTATTAACATATTTGCTCAATC
This sequence comes from Labeo rohita, assembly GCF_022985175.1. Taxonomy (NCBI): domain Eukaryota; kingdom Metazoa; phylum Chordata; class Actinopteri; order Cypriniformes; family Cyprinidae; genus Labeo; species Labeo rohita. Next base: position 22,012 of record NW_026129253.1, read on the forward strand.
TGCAAGGGGTATGTACACTAGCACAACTGTATACAGAGAGAGAGAGAGAACAAAACTCCATATAGTCTCATCATCTGTTGCCTACAGCTGACTGTATCCATGACAACAGTGTTACCTTATACACCTGCCAGTGCTCTGCAAAGTCTCCGGTGCTGATTACAATTATTTCTGAGGTAACAAAAAAAGTACACTGATATCAATTATAAGCAGTGAAAATACAAAACAGAACAATGTTTTTGTTAACAGTGCACAAAAAAAGCTGATTTTATATAGTTAATTCTTAAAATCAGTTTTGATATAAGCTGTAGGCCTATACCGGTCTTGTTATAACGTATCCTCGACAGCGAAAAAAGAAAAAAAAAAAAACATTTTCATTTATTTTAGTGTTACAAAGACACAGCAGTGCAGTGATTTAAAACAGAACAGTCATTTAGAGCATTATAGCGATAAAATAATTTAATAAAAGCAGGACTTTACCTTCAGAAGACGGTTGGTGACAGTTGCATTCAAAAATGAATCGTGTAGGACGTCAAAGAAGCGCGTCATCTCAGTGAATCGAATCTTTTCTCTAAAAAGATTCATTTAGCGGTGCTGTTGTAAATTACACTGTTACGCCAGTAGGTGGCGAAAACCGAGCGTCTTTTTATGTGTGAAAGACTTGAATCTGTAAAACACAGATTCCTTAAAACAGAGAGTCTTCCACGACCAAACCATTTATTTTCTTTAAAAAAGTGCTTAATTTAATGTTCCTACTGTCAAATACACAGATGTTATTATTTTTATAAAATGTTTTGATATTACAGTTTGGATCAAGCTATATTATTTCAGAAAATATATTATGTTTACAAATAACACTCACATGTTTATTTTATAAAGGATACAAATGGAGTACAAAGTGTACTTAAATGAAGAGGCACCAGTTCCAGCTGCCACAAAAAGGCGATGGACGCAGAATACAACAGGTTGCTGAATTCAGAATAATATGCAATTAATTCTAATTTAGGCTATTTGTTTCTTATTGTACAATTACATATCAGCTTACATCAAATAAGCAAAAATCTGCTCTTTCTTCTACTTCAGGTGCAAAAAAAAGAAGACCATACAAGACATGGCTTATTCCAGATATAGTTAAAGTAATTCATGTTTTGATATTTGCCTAAAAAACATTTTCAGTTACAAATTCATACATGAATGTCAAGAAGGCATGTCTAACATGCCCCTTTATGTTTATAATTTCATGATTACAGGAAAACATTTCCAATGATGATAGTGGTGACAGTTTCAGCAAATCTAACAGGAACTCTCCTGATGCTCATGTGAGGATACAGTTGTTTTGTTTTGTGTCTTCTTACATTTCTGTCTTTTTAAAATGGTGCTTCTTTACCATCATGCACAGATGAATAAGTTTGGCAATTCTTTGTTCCTTTTTTAGCTAGTACGTATAAACATTAAAAAAAGTTTGTGCATTAAACTAGAGGTCCAAATGCATGTATATGTCTCACAGGGAAACTTTTCTACTGATGATGACAATGAGGTTGTCAGTGATGCTGATGAGAACTTTACAGACGCTGATGTGAGAATGAATTACTGATCTTTTTAAAAACCATGCTGTTTTTTATGCATACATTTGTAAATATGTGCATGTACTCACATATAGATTTTGTTTTTTACTGTGCAATAAATGCACTGTCTGACAGGAAAGCTTTTCTGCTGATGAGGAGGATGATGTTTTCAGCACATCTTATGAGAACTTTCCAGAGATTCATGTGAGAATACAGTTTGAATACAGTGCAGAATATTTATCTAGATTATCTAGTCTCATGCTTCTTTTGAAGCACGCTTTCTTTATGTGTCAGCATGTAATTAGTGCAATATCTACTTTCTAGATGCTCAGTAACCACAATGCAGTTTGTGAGGGAAGCACAGAAGAAAGAGAGGAGCTGTGTGCCAGTAAGGAAAAAATATATCCAAATGCCAAAATCACCAATGAAGAATCCCTACTGTGCATACTTGCCTACAGCCTCAGACATACAACATCCAAAGCAGCTTTGAGTGACTTGTTAGATCTTATCAATCTTCACTGTCCTGATTCCACCAATGGCGTTCCAGATAGTTTATACAAGTTCATGAAATCCTTTCACTGTGACACTTTTGAAGTCCAGTATATATGCCCGTCCTGCCAATATTTCTTTGGTAATGAAATCCCCACCCATTGTGCTTCATGTGATGGTACCCCAGGGGACACTGAAAACTTGATCAAATCTGGCTCTGTCTTTATCAAGCTATCGATTTCAGATCAATTGCGGGGTAAATTTCAGGATGCAGATTTTTGTCAGTCTTTGGATTACAAATGGTCAAGAACCAAGTGCAACTCACAAAATGTTGAAGACATATTTGATGGCGCTATGTACAAATCGATTGGTGCACTAAATGACCCAAAACTGCCAAATATTTCAGTGTCATGGAATGTTGATGGCGTTCCAATTTTCAAGTCTTCTCCATTTCACATCTGGCCACTTCAAGTCACGATCAATGAGCTCCCCCCAAATCTGAGGGCAAAGCATGTCATTCTTGGTGGATTGTGGTTTGGGCCTAGAAAGCCAGAAATGAACTCATTTCTACAGTCATTTGTTAATGAGCTGCGAAGTCTTGAAAACCAAGGGTTGTCTTGTCAGTGGAAGGGAGAAAAATCAGTAGTCCGTGTTTACAGTTTGCTTTGCATTTGTGACTCTGTGGCTCGTTGTGCTGTACAGAATGTCAAGCAATTTAATGGAGAGCATGGTTGTAACTGGTGCTATCAAAAGGGAGAGGTTGTAGAAAAGGGTAATGGGTTTACAAGGGTGTATCCTTTGCAGTCAGTGGAGCCAGAGCTGAGGACACATGAAAAACACACTAAAGATGCTCAGCAGGCTGTTGATTCTGGAACATGCGTACATGGAGTGAAAGGCCCATCTCCTCTGATGTTGCTGACATTTTTTAACATGGTTGCTGGATTTGGATATGATTACATGCATGGCATATTACTAGGTGTTTGCCGCCAACTGACTACCCTATGGTTTGACTCCAAATACTATACAGAACCTTGGTACATCGGGAGAAATATCGAGCAAATTGAAAGAAGGTTGCTTGCCATTCAACCACCTGCAAGTGTAACAAGACCGCCCCGTTCAATTTCTTTGCGTAAATATTGGAAAGCTTCCGAATACAGACACTTCCTCCTATTTTACAGCCTTCCCTGTTTGTTTGGCATTTTGCCCCAGAAATATCTTGACCATTTACTACTTCTAGTACAGGCCACATACATTCTCCTTCTAGATTCAATTTCTCCCCAAGACATTGACACAGCTGATGCCCTTCTAAAAGCATTTGTGGGCCATTTTGAGTCTCTGTATGCCAAGTGCCATGTGTCTTACAATGTCCACATACTTGTGCATGCAGCAGCATCTGTGAAAAATTGGGGTCCTTTATGGAGTCAGTGCGTTCTTATATGAGACTCAGAATGGACACCTACAGAAACTCTTTCATGGCACACAAGCTGTAGCAGAACAAATTGTTAACATGTTTAACCTTTACCAGCATGTTCCACGACTCATAGCTGCTGTATTTAAGGATGAACAAACACAACAAAGCAAAAGTTTTGTTGAAAAAATGTTGGGAGGCAGCAAGACTGTGACAAAGTGTATCAGTTGGTCTAGTGTGAGGTTTCTTGGATGCCCACATGTACGACAGCCGACCCCAAGAGAGTCTTATCTCCTTGAAGAGTCAGGTTTCAGTGCAGATAAAGCTTTCAGTTTTTATTCTAGGGCTGTGGTTAATGGCAAGCGAATTCATGCAAAAGGAACAAAATCTCTAACTAAAAGAATCAACCATGCAGTTCAAATCAAACATGGGTCTGTAGCATTAATACGGTCATTTATAGATGTAGGTAGTGGGCAAGGAGAAGGACATGCCTTCATTGATGTAATGAAAACAACAAGTAACAACCTCAGCAAAGACAGAAAATCAGGGATAACAGCAACAAACATTTTAAAAGAAAGAGGTATAGACTCAGTTGAGCTCATCAAATGCACAGACATACATTCAACCTGTGTCTACCTCAAGGCCCTACCAGGTCTTGCAGATAGTTTTTTTTTGCATCCAGCCAAACAGATGGGAGTTGGATTAAAAAGCTAGATAGCTGGATTGCCATTATAATGAATGTACTGTATAGAAAAAAGGTGCACAATGTACAGATTCATATATCTTGAATATTAAAACTTCTTAGATGTTTGCATAAATGCATAATTAGATAATTGATATTTTTGTCTTATAATTGCCTATAATTTATTCTTAATGTTATTTATTTATTTATTTGTTTGTTTGTTTGTTTATTGTATTGATTGTTTGTTAGGACCCATTGTTTTTATTGCTGACAACAGCAATAAACTGTTAAATAACTGTTAAATAAACAGGCAATGTTGTTATATCAAAAAAAATTCCATGAAATTTACAGTACTTCAATCTAAATAAAAATACAGTACAATTACAGCAACTACCTTTGTTCTCCAGTCTTTATATAGCCTATGCTGTAGAATCTTTTGTCCTGCATAATTTCATAATTCCTACAGAAAAAATGAAAATCCTGCAGGATTCCTGTAGGTTGTTTTTGTAAGGGACAAGTTAACACGGGCACATTCAAAGAATCAAAGGCTGAATCTTTACACCGCGTAGAAAGGGGCTTGTGTAAAAAGTTTTTTGTCCGTGTCTTATAGCTCAACGTAATTGTAACCACCATATAACCGCACACACCATTTTATTCGGGTTCGTATCCTGTGTCAAGCTGATGCTGTGGGAATTTTTTATTTTTTATTTTTTGAAGTGTAAAATGGTTACATTCTAAATGTAGTATTGGATACATAATGTGTCAGAAAACCCTTGGCCAGGCGTGGATTAACGCCCAGGCTCTCAGATTTAATACTTACTTAATAAAACTAAGAAAGATCTGTGTTTTCAAAACATCTAGTGACAAGTTAACACGTTTGCAAAGTAATATTTATAAGCAAAGATTTGACTGAAAAATGTTATTTAACGACTTTTGTTTTTGGCAACAGTACATCGTATTTATTCATTAAATGTTATTTTATGAATTTATTGCAACAGTAAAACGCAGAGGTCACAAGTCAACACAGACACTTTGAAATACTTAATGATTTTTTTTTTTACTTATTTTATTTTCAAATGATCAAACCGTCTGATCATTAAGCCTACCTATCGGCTGTTTGCGAATATATTCACAAGCAGAAAATCAGGTTTATATTTCATGCTTTTAGAATTAATCGGCTTGTGAACACAAGTCACAAGGTAACACGTTTACAAAGTATAGTATTTGCATAGAGATTTTCTATAACAGAATAAAGTTTATATTTTACATATGTACCGTTACTAAAATACCAGCTAGTGAATGCAGATCACAAGTTAACACGTTTATAAAGTAATTTTTATAAGCAACATTTCAGCTTCAATAGTCTTACATGTTTGCATTTCATTCAATGAAATAAATCACGTCACGTTTCCACAGACAACACACACAACGTTAAGTTACATTCATGAAACGAGACATCTAGTCTTTGACGAAAATGTACCATACTTTTACTATAGTAAATATAGGTTATCGATAGCGTTTGTAATTCAACCACAGTTGCCACAAATATTTTTTTTTGAGACTCCATGAAATGTTTTTACATCATAAACCATAAAATGTAAAGTACTTTTTACTACAATAAAACCATGGTTCATTTTTATAAACACAGGTCACAAGTTAACACGGGCACATCTCCTGGATTCAGCCAGCTGCATAATGTTGCGCCAAAAATAACATCCTGACTTCAATCCAAAAATGAGTAATATCGCCAATACAATCTTGTAGCTCAGTGCGTTAAGCACTGGCTTATCATAATACGGTAATTTTTTTAGCGAGTGTTCGAAACCCGTGCCAAACAGATTTTTTTTTTTGTTTATTTTCCGAACTTCAGCCGTTGCGGCCGATTATACCATTCATTTGTAATCTTTACAAGAATGCCAAAATCATACAATGCGCAAGTCTGCGTTTATTAGACAGCTTAATATCACGTCAGTTTGTGCTTTCAGAATCGGCGAATCTGCTGCCGTCGCACATCACATCTGGAGCGGTGGACCTGAACCAGGAAGTTGGTCACCAGATAACACGGTCACCAGTTAAACCGTAACACCGGCGTTCGACAGCGGCGTCGCTAAAAGGCTTCGTGTTTCCGGCGAACAATCCAGTGGATTATACCTTTTTCTGCTGCATAATTTTTCATGGACAGCGTCTTTTTGAGGAGTATATATATCTATATATATATTTTTTTGTGGATACTTACCTTGAAGCACATTTAAAACAGCCGGAGCCGTGTGGATTTGCGCTCCCGGGGAATAAAAAGACTGCCGGTGAGACCGATCTGAAATCTTGTATATAGTGTACTGTTTGGACATTGAGAGACAAAACACACGCCCATACACTCACACACATATACATACATATATTTTTGTTGTATTGTACTGTTTCAGATTTCTTTGGCACTTTGTTATAGTTATATGTATAATACACTTGGTTGGCTACGGTGGCTGTCTGTGTACATTCGTTCATTCATTTATACATACACGTATCTTCCCTTTTAATATGTGTAAGTTCCACGCTCTGCGCGGAATTGTTACAGGTGATTGATAATATTTATTATAAAGAAACATCATCGAGTGATCATAAAATTGTATGGGCTCAGGTTGATTTGAGTGGATTGAAAAGACGACCAGGATTATTGATTTTAAATACAGAGCTTTTAAAGGAAGTTTTAAAGAAGGAATAGGAAAATTAATAAAAGAAGAGCATAAAAATCAATTGTATAAAGAAGACCAAAGAATATGGTGGGATAATGTTAAATATAGAATCAGGAAATATGAAGTGAAGTTTAGCAAAATAGTGAAAGGCAAGGAATTTTAAAGAAAACGAAATAAATGAATTAAAAGATATATGGAATGAGAGAGGAAAAAAATGTGCAAAAAAATTTAATATTAGAAGGAAAACCTAAAGAAATAGAAGAAAGGAAATTTAGAGGGGAGATGTTAAGAAGTAGAGCAAAATATGTAGTAGAAGGGGAAAAATGTACAAAGTTCTTTAAAAAAGTAGACAAAAAGAAGACAGAAGGAATGATCAAAAAAATAAAGGGAGAAAATGGTAAGATAGTAAAAGAAACAAGATATTTTAAGAGAAATAACAATTTTGTAATAAGTTATTTAGTAAAGAAAAAATTGAAAGAACAGAAAAATAATTTTTAATAGGAAAAATAAAGAAAAAATTGGATTCAGATGATAAAAAATTAAGTAATGAGGAGATAAGAAAATAAGAAATAGAATGTGCTATAATGCAATTGAATAATGGAAAGAGTCCTGGAAGAGATGGTTTACCAAGTGAGTTTTACAAATATTTTAAGGAAATGTTGTCACCAATTTTAAAAGAAGTGTATGAGGAGATCTTCAAACGGGCAAAATCAAGTAATTTTATGGGGACTAGGGTCATAAAATTAATTTATAAGATAAGAGGAGATAGGAATGACAGACCAATAACAATGCTAAATACAGATTATAAAATTTAAAAAAAAATTTTACCTAACATAATTGAAACAAACCAGGCGTATGCTATCAAAGGAAGAGATATCACAGATACTGTGAGTAGTATAAGAGATGTAGTGAGTTATATGTTGGAGGAAAGAAAAAGAGGATATGTTATAAGTTTAGATCTAGAAAAAGCGTTTGACAGTGTAGAACATGATTTTTTTTATTTGCAATTTTAGAAAAGTTTGATTTTGGGGAGAATTTTATAAAATGGTTGAAGATTCTTTATAAAGGGGCAAAAAGGGAAGAAAAAGAAATTAAAGGAGTTGATGTAGGAGAAAATTAAGAATTACAAAAGATATATCAATATGCAGATGACACAACATTAATAGTAAAGGATGTTAAAAGTGTTGAAAAAGCAATGGAAATATTAGAAAGGTACTGTAAAGGAACGGGGGCAAAAATCAACATACAGAAAACAGTGTATATGAACATAGGTGAGGGGGAGAGTATTCAAAAGTTTTTTTTCTTTTTAAAGAAGAAGAAAATTTAAAGGTCTTTGGAGTGAGAATTGGGAAAAATGAAAGAGCGATGAGGGATATAATGTGGGATGAAGTGACTGGGAAGCTAACATTAAAAGGAAAGGTGTTAGTACTGAATGCCTTAATGTTAGCAAAAATGTGGTATGTGTTAGGAGTAGCACCGATGCCAATGTGGATAAGTAAAAGAATAAAAACAACTGTTGTAAAATTTCTATGGGATTCTAAACCATAAAGGATTGCATATCAAACAATAACAGGAGATGTGAAAGAAGGGAGGTTAGGATTACAAGATCCAGAATTAAAGAAAAAGAGCTTTAGGGTTAAAACAGTGAGAAGGTTTTTAAATGAGGAACATCAGGCACAATGGAAAACGATTATGAGGATGATTTTAAATAAACGTGGAAATATGAATATTGGATCAGACATTTTATGGATGAAATTAAAGCAAAACTTGATAATTAGAATCCCAGAGTTTTATAGAGAAGTTTTGGAAGCATGGGGGGAATTCAAAACAAATCTTTGCATAAAGCCACAGAAGAGAGAAGAGATTCTAAATCAAGCATTGTTTTTAAATGATAATGTTTTATATAAAGGGAAAGAATTGTATTTTAAACAATGGATTATTGCTGGCTTTAAGAGAGTGAAAGATAATTACATGAAGTAAAAGAAGGATTTTTGCCTTTTCATGCTATTTTAGATGAGGTGAAAGAGGTTGAAGATGATGTAAATGTGAAGAGTTTAGAAAAGCAATATCAGCAGGTTAAAGAAGCAATCTCTGAACAATGGATAAAGAAAATTGTGGAATATAAAGGAAATAAAGGGGAAAATAATGAGTTTATAAAAGAAAAAGGAGAAGACGCTTTTTTCAATAAGTGTTTGGTGAAAGAATTTTATGTGATTTTAGGGATTTAGTTTTTAAAGAGCCTGCAGGGTTAAAATTTTGGGAAAAAGTGTTTAATGATTTTGATAAGAGAATGTTATGGAAAATTTTGAGGAAGTGGTATATGGATGCAAAAATGGAAAATTTGGACTTTTGTATAAGACATAATATAATTTTTTTCAGAACTAAAACTGTATAAGATGGGATTAACTGAAAATGCAATGTGTAAAGTTTGTTTATTAAAGGAGGAAGGGATTTTACATATGTTTCTATTATGTACAGAGTTAAAGGATTTTAAACTAAAAATAAATGAAAAATGTGGTAAAAGAATTGATGGGGGACAAAGGGGATGAAATTGAAAATGAACAGAAATGGAATTGTGTTTTTTTTATTTGGTGTTAACAGAATGTGAAAAGCAAAGTGTGATAAATATATATCTATCTGTGGCAAGATATGTAATATGGTGTAGGAGAAATTTAGAGGGAAGAATAGAAAATTGAATTTGTGGACTAATTTTAAAAGTAAAATTAGAGAGTATATAAGGACATTAGAGGAGTATTTTAAATGAGAAGGGAAGATGCAGCTATTTAATAAATTGATAGGGAAAAATAATCCTTTCATTAAGAATACACTGAATGGATTAGAAGTGAATTTGTAAGAATAGATGTGCAATGGTATGACTGTATTATATTTGATTGCATTATTGTATGATTTTGTGGAGAAATGTATTGAAAATGATTGTAATGATTTTTAAATGAATAAAAAAAAAAAGCGTCTGATCTCGGAAGCTAAGCAGGGTCGGGCCTGGTTAGTACTTGGATGGGAGACTGCCTGGGAATACCAGGTGCTGTAAGCTTTTGGCTTTTCTTCACTACTGATATAATACGCTGGCCTTCAGGGGGGCTGACCTTTAAATAGGCAACTCTTTGCAACAGCTGTCGCTTACGGCCATACCACACTGAGCACACAAGAGGTGCTAGTGAGCAAATAAGGAAGTGATTAGGCCATAGTGGGGTGAGGGAGGCTCAACCAAAGTTTTTGTGTTTGTTACTTTGTTTTGTTAAAATAAGTGTTTGTTTCTACTTTTTTTGTTATTTTTGTTTTGATTGTGTCCTCCCAACAGCTTTGCTGTTTGGGAGGGACCTGTTAATTTTTCTGTTTTTTTTTTTTTTTTTGTAAAATGGATGGATTATTGGTAACTGACATGGATTCGACTCGAGGAACACGGCAGCAAACAGAAAATGGACTGGAAAAACGACACAGAGAAAGGGATTATACTAAAAGGTTTGACAGGAGGATTTACACCAAAGAAGGGATGGTGGTGGTGGATTTGTCAGAGGTACAAGACGGAAGAGCGGAGGACATTATCAAAGCATTAACAGAAAAGATTGAAGTGACGTGCATTTTAGCAGTGAGACCTAAATTGATGAAAGAATATGAGATTACTTTGGAGTGTGAAGAGGACACTGAGAAATTGGCTGATGGACTAACTATTAAAGGAAAAATCTGTGAAGTTAAAAAGTTGCACAACAGGGACTTTGTGGTATCTTTTATGCATTTGCCTGCATACCTGGATGACGATGAGCTTTTAAGTAAGCTAGAGGGATGGGGGGTAACCCCCATTTCTCAAATAAGGAGGAGATTTTACCCAGGCACCTGCATAGAAGATGGAACAAGGTTCCTAAAAGTATGGTTTCCAAAGGAAGTGGCTTCCTTGCCTTACAGCACGAGGATGGAGACGGAGGAAGGTCCTCAATACTTTAGGGTGATACACAGCCAGCAGGTGAGAACCTGTAGGCTGTGTATGAGCCCTGACCACATAATGAAGGACTGTCTGAACTTCAAGTGTTACAAATGCGAGGAAAAAGGTCATTTCACGAGAGACTGTACTGCGGTGAGGTGTCTGGATTGCAGGATGGTGTTGGACAAATGTGAATGCTGGATGGACAATGAGCAACAAGAGGAGGATCAGGTGAGTGGGCAAATGCATGGGAGTGATAATGAAGAGGAGAAACAGGAGGGCGCAGAAAGATTGACGGAAAAGGATATCAAAACCGCAGACACTGACGACAGACACGAACGGACTGGATTAATGCAGGAAGATGAAGAGACATGGACACCAATGCAGATAACTGCAAGTTTACAAAATGTGCTGGATAAAGTGGAGGAGCAAGAATGGGTCAACGAAGAAGGGGAGGGGGCAGACAAAGACTGAAAACATCAAGGACAGCAGCAACGCGGAGGCATCGAACAAAAGAGGAAGACAGATGGAGGTAACGCCAATTATTGAAAAAGCAAGGAAAAAAGTGTTGAAAAAAGGATAGTACGTGGTGAAATTTTAGAATAAGGGGGCGATATGGACTGATAAAATGAGGTTTTTATTTGTTTTATTTTATTTTATGGTTCTGAGAATTGTGACTTTTAATGCAAGAGGTTTACTGAATGGTTTTAAATTTGTAAAGGTGAAAGAATTGTGTAAAAATGATGATGTGATTTTGTTGCAAGAAACAAACTGGAGAGGGAATGTAATGGAGGATTTTAAAAGAAGGTGGGAAAAGAATGGGAGGAGGAGTGGCTATTTTGATAAGAAAAGGGCAGGATATTATGGCAAAACAAATGTATGATGATAAAAAAGGGAAATGTATTGCGGTGGAAATTGAATTTGAAGATGAAAAATTCATTGTAGTAAATGTACATGCACCAAATGAGGAAAAGGAGAAGAAAATGAATTTTAATGTTTTAAGGGATGTAACTGAGCAATGGAAAAAGGTGGTGGTTGCAGGGCATTTTAATACTGTTTTTAACAAATTAGACATGGCTAATGGGATGGTTTTTAAGGCAGATGGAGGAAGGAAGGAACTTAAATTACTGATGGAGAAAAAAAACAATGTGATTGATTTTATAAGGAAACGACTTTAAGTGATCATAAAATTGTTTTAATGCGGGTGGATTTTGAAAGAGAAATGAAGGGACCTGGGGTGTGGATATTAAATAGAAATTTTAAAGAATGAAAGTTTTAAAAAAGGAATTGAGAATTTATTAAATGTGGAAAAAAGGATGCAAATGTACTTAGAAGATATAAGACAATGGTGGGAAAATGTGAAATTTGAAATAAAGAAATATTCAATCAATTACTGTCAGTCATTACAAAGGGTTAAAAGAGCTAAGGAACAAGAAATAAGGAGAACGTTAAAAAAAAAAGTTAAACAAAAAAGAAGTAAATGTGCAAAAAATAATTAAAAAGGGAGGAGAAGCTGAAAAAAATGGAGAGAGAGAAATGTAAGGGAGCAATGTTAAGAAGTAAAGCTAAATACACAATAGAGGGAGAAAAATGTACCAGATTATTATTATTTTTTTTTAATTATCTTGAAAAAAGCAGAGGAAAAGTTGAAACAATCAAAGAACTTAAAAATAGAGATGGCCAGTCAGTTTTTAGTGCAGGGGAGATTTTAAAAGAAGTAAAGACTTTTTATGAACAACTCTTTAAATCAGCAGGGGTGGATGGGGAGAAAAGGAATGTTTTGTTGCAACAGATAACTAGGAAGGTTGGAGAGGAAGATAAAACCGACTGTGAAAGGGAGATAGGAACTGAACAAATTATACAGGCTATAAACCTACTAAATGTAAAAAAAAAGAGTCCAGGAATAGATGGTACTGGAAGTAAATTTTACAAAGTTTTTAAGGAAAAATTAAGTGTGATTTTAAAATAAATTTGTGACAGTGTTTTTAGGAAAGGAGGAGTCAATCTAAGAATGGGGTTAGCACCCCTGGACTAAAGAATGTAATGCCAAGCATAATTGAAACAAATCAAGCGTATGCAGTCAAGGGGAGGGACATAGCAAACATTACAAGTAGCATAAGAGACATAATAAGCTACATAAAAGAAAAGGAGAAGAATGCTTATATTATTAGTTTGGATTTCAGAAAGCATTTGATAGAGTAGAGCATGGATTTTTATTTTCAGTTTTAAAGAAATTCGGGTTTGGGGAAAATTTTATTAAATGGATTTCAATTTTATACTAGGATATTTTAACAAAAGTAAAATGTAATGTTTTTTTTAACTCAACCTTTTAAAGTTTTAAGGTCCATAAGGCAGGGGTGTCCACTATCATCGCAGTTATGTTCATTGGTGGCGGAACCTTTAGGACTTCTAATAAATAAGGAGAAAGGAATAAAAAGAATAGAAATGGAAGAGGGAGGCGAACTTAAGAAAATCTTTCAATATGCGGATGATACAACATGTGATGGGTTTAGTGGATGTAGAACAAAAAATGAAAAGCATGAGGATGAAGATTGTAAGGAAATATCTGGATAGGACAAACAAAGCTGAATGGATGAAAAGGTTTTTAATCTAAATAAATGTGGCAATTTTAAATTGGGGGACCAAGTTTTATGGATGAAACTCAAAAATTGGATGCTAGAGGGGATACCAGGATTTTATCAAGGAGTTCTAAGTGCTTGGAGGCTTTTTTTTTTTTTTTAAACAGAGGTCGATTTTAACCCGAAGGGAAGGGAAATGGTTTTAAATCAACCTCTGTGAAAACAAAATGGATGCGTTTTTAAAATGTAAGGATGAGTTGATTGATTTTAATTTGGGTACTTTAAAAATGTTTTATTGTTTTTTTAGAAATTCAGTTTTTAAGAAACCCATCGCTAATCAGTTTTGGTTGAGGCACTTTGATGAAATTGAAGAGAATGATACTTGGAAGAACATGCAATGGCATTGGTTAGATGTGGAACTGGAATGCTTTGATTATTTTATAAGACATAATGTGTTTTTTACTGAAATGAGACTGTGTGCAATGCAAAAGGAAACAAATGGTCAGTGCAAAGTATGTAAAAGAATGATGAAGGTATTTTACACTTGTTTTTATTTTGTGAAAAATTGACCCCCTTTTTTAAAGAACTAAAAGAGATAATTAATAATCTGAGAGATAAGGGCGATTTGAACTGGGAGATTAGTTTTATGTTGGGAATGAGAGAAAATGATGCAAATAAGAAAATTATCAAATTGTTTTTAATCCTGGCAAAAAAGGCAGTTTGGAAAAGAAGAGGTGGGGGATTTTTACAAATTTTTTACAAAAGATGTCATGTGTATTCTTAGACAAAAGCATATTGCTATGCCTGATAATGACGGTTATTAGTTTTCTTTTTGCATAGACACACTAAAACGATGCTTATATGTTTTCCTTTCACGTCTTATGGAGTTTTTATTTTTATCTCTTCTGTTTTAACTGATTCTAATAATGAATGTGTTTATGACAAAAAAAGTGTGTCTGATCTCAGAAGCTAAGCAGGTTAGTAGTTAATAATAGTAGTTAAATAGGCAACTCTTTGCAGCAGCTCTTGCTTACGGCCATACCACCCTGAGCGCGCCTGATCTCACCTGATCTCGGAAGCTATTGGATATTGGATATAAGATATTGGAAGTAGAAACAACACCCGAAAGAAGGATTATTTGAAGGAAGCAACTGTGACGGTGGATGTGGCGAATGTTAATGCGAGGGCGGAGGACATTATAAAAGAAATAACAGGAAAGATTGGAGTTGGAAACATCTTGGCGGTAAGACCAAAGCAAAATAAACAATATGAAGTTACTTTGGAAAACGTGGAGGATGTTGAGCTACTAGTTGATGGACTAATGATTAAAGGAGTAAACTGTGAAGTAATCAGGCTACAGAATAGAGATTACGTTGTCTTGTTTATGCACTTGCCCGCTTGCACTGATGATCAGGAAATTTTAAATAAACTTAAAGGGTGGGGGGTTACCCCTATTTCAGAAATTAATAGACGTATGTATCCAGGCACAAAGATCGAGGATGGAACGAAATTTGTAAAGTCTCGCTTCCCCAAAGAAGTTGTCTCCCTCCCTTACAGCACAAGGCTGGAAACGGCTGAAGGACCCCAATACTTTTGGGTGATGCACAGCCATCAGATTAAAACCTGTCGGTTGTGCATGAGCCCGGAACACATAATGAAGGACTGTCCAGAATTTAAGGCAGATGGCATGGTTTTTAAAAATGATTCGGGAAGGAAGGAATTGAAATCGATGATGGTGGATTTTATGTTGGCTGATGTGTGGAGAGAAAGGAATGTCAAAAGAAGGCAATATTCAAGAAGACAGAGGGTGGGGAGTTTTATGTGTCAGACAAGAATTGATTTTATCCTGAGCCCGAGGAATCTTGAAGGTTTTATAGAAAACTTGAGTTACAGGGAAACGAGCCTAAGCAACTATAAGTCCCTACACATAAGAATTGATTGGAGTACAGTTAAAAGAGGTCCAGGGGTGTGGGTTTTAAATACTGAGGTTTTAAAAAGTGAGAGTTATGTTCATGATGTTAAAGATATTATTGAAAAGGAGAAGTTGAATGAAATGTATGAGGAAGACAAAAGATTATGGTGGGAGAATGTAAAGTTTTTAATTAAACAACACACAATTCGATTTTGTAGATCAATAGAGAAATGTAAAAGGTGTACGGTAAAGGAAATAAGAGAGAACTTAGAAAAAGAGCTAGAACGGGATGACAAGGACATGGCAAAGATAAAAGAATTGGAAGACAAACTTAAAGAATTAGAGGAGAAAAAGTATGAAGGTGCAAGATTAAGAAGTAAAGCTCAATATTTAGTGGAGGTGGAAGTTTTTCTTTGATTTGGAGAGAAGGAAAGGGAAGAGTGAAATGATAAAAGAGATAAAACGAAAACGAAAAGGGGGTTAAAAATAATGAAGACATATTGGAAGAAATGAGGAAATACTATGAGAAATTGTTTACAACAGAAGGAGTGGAAGAAGATAGTGAAGAATTGCTTAAAGTGATTGAAACGAAAGTGGGAAAAGAAGAAAAAGAGATGTGTGATGAAGAGATAAGTGAAGGAGAAATAGAAATAGCAATAAAAGAACTCAATAAGAAGAAGAGTCCGGGGATTGACGGTTTGGGGAGTGAATTTTATATGGTTTTTAAGGATGTTTTAATTGGGATTTTAAAAGAGGTGTACGATGAGGTTTTTTTGAGGGAGCGAACAAATTTAAGAATGAGCATGGGTTTGATGAAAGTTATCATTAAGAAAAAAGGAGACAAAGCAGATCTTAAGAATTATAGACCCTTGACAATGTTAAATACTGATCTTAAAATTTTATCAAAGGTTTTAGCTAACAGGCTGAAAGAGGTGATGCCAAAAATTAAGTCCAACCAGGCATATGGAGTGAAAGGCAGAGACATAGCAGATACAACTTTAAGTATAAAAGACATTATAAGCTATATTAAGGGGGAAAAATTGAATGGATATGTCATAAGCCTAAAGTTTGAAAAAGCCTTTGATAGAGTTGAACATCAGTTTTTATTTGAGGTTTTAAAGAGGTTTGGGTTTGGGGAGAATTTTATTCAATGGATTCAAATTTTATATGGAGGGGTGGTTACAAGAATCAAATGCAATGGGTTTTTAACTAAATGTTTTAAACTCACAAGGTCAGTCAGACAGGGATGTCCACTTTCTGCACTTTTATATTCTCTGGTGGCGGAACCTTTAGGTTTAGCCATCAAAAAAGATGTAAATGTGAGGGGTATAGAAATTGAGGGGGGTGCGAGCGAGCATACAATTTTTCAATACGCTGATGATACAACCTTGATATTAAGGGATATACAAAGTGTCAAAGCAGCAATGAATGTCATGCAAAATTATTGTAAGAAATCGGGAGGCAAAATAAATGAAGATAAAACGGTATATATGAGGTTTGGCGGGGTACCTGTTTTAACAGATGTTTTTAAGTTCAAAGAAGTGGAAGAGATTAAGATT
>NW_026129253.1:39329-79366 GCF_022985175.1 Labeo rohita
AGTCACGTCCTCACAACGTGCCAGTTTGGTCGCTGAGACGTACTCACCACGTTCCAGCGACGTACGAAATAACGTCGCTACGACGAATATGGGAATCACAAAGTTACGTCGCTGGAACGTTATTTGGTACGTCGCTGCGACGAATATGGTCCGGTCCAGTAACGTTGTCACGACGTAACTGTGTTAGCTGGGCACTTAGACCTACGGCTAGGGTTATAGGGTTATGTATGGATAGTATAGAGGACATGTACAACTTTATTAAAGCAATATAACAGTCGTGGTCGTGATGTTACAAACAATGAGACATTCACTGTCTGCCTTTGGTCCAAGTGAACGTCTTGTGTGTAGCAGCTAGCGACGATAGCCCATTTTCGTCTTACTTCTTCGTTAGCAGGGAAGGAGTGTAAAGATAAATAAGGCTTTTGGGCATTACAAGAACAGCCCGGTACGCTACAACAACTCTTGCTCGATGTTTGCGCCATCTTTGTTGTTTACCTGGTTACCGGCATACCGGGGAGGAAATAGGTTTACACAGCAATTGCGTATTTCCGGTGCAAAATACGGAAGTTGTGAGAAAGGTCTATTATGACTAAATATCGCCGTCAACGAACCTTTATCACGTGACGAAAATGAGGCGAGATGCAGCGTAAATGCTGGTCATGTGACGATGACTATAATTAAATGTATAATGCAATACTGTTGACGAATAAAAACGAGACTAAATGTGGTTTACAAAATAAAAACTATGCTAAAATGTCTCTTCATTTTCGTTGACCAAAACGAGACGAAACAAAATGTTATAGCATTATTTCGTTTTGTTTAGTCGCGTTATTATCATTATTTTGCAGTATTTCTAAAGTGGGCTGCATCAGGTCGCACTGTGCAGACACAGGCGACGTCACTTTCTCAAGCCCCACTCACGGACCGGGGGGATTATAGTCATGGATAATTATGACTAAAATGATCAGACTTTTAGTTGACTAAAACTTGACAAGACAAAAAGAGTATGAACGTGACTGAAACTAATAAAAACTAAAATGACAGCTTCATACAAAGACTAGACTAAAGCTAAAATTAAAACAGGCCGCCAAAAACAACACTAGTCAGCAAGCGATTTTTAGTGCTAGAAATCCATTTGTCCTTTGCTGAAACTTCCGCGTCTTCACTGAGAGCTCAGGTCATGGTTGCTTAGCAGTGGCAGACACCATGGGAGTGCAAGCTATAGAGCACTTTGGGGGGAAAAAAGGAGAAAGCAGCGCGCCTAGCCGTTCACACATCGCGCCTAAAAACGCGTGGATTTCTCCTCCTTTCCAAAGCGCTCTGTAGCTTGCACTCCCGTGGCGTCTGCCGTTGCTAAGCAACCATGACCCGCACTCTCAGTGAAGGCTCAGAAGTTTCATCAGAGGACAAACGGATTTCCAGCACTAAAAATCACTTGCTGTAGCTCTGCTACTAAATTTATTTAAAAATGTACAGCTATGATCAGCTGTTTCTTCATCTTGTTTCTTCATCTTGGCTGAGCTTTCAATGTTGTTACGGGAAAGGATGAAGCTAATTCGTTGAATCTTGTCACATGACCCGCGGTGCGCTTACGGCATTTTGAAAAGTTGAGATGTTTTCATCTCGATGTGCGCCTGAAAATGACCGTTATGAGGGCGGCTACCGCGCGTCTACATTTGAAATAATGAACTTGAGTGCGCAAAAGATGCGATATGTGAACGGCCCCTTAGTCATCTCAACCATAGAATTACAGCAACAGGAAATACACAAACTATCCCATACGGAAGTCACATAGATTGAAATATATGAGTAATAAATACATTTCCATGTATTTAAATGTATTGAAACTAAATAAAAGAAAATAGACCTTATACTTATATGTATATTTTGAAATATATGTCAAAAACATATCAATATTTGATTTTGGCCCCTTTTTAATATTTTTCACATATATTACATATACGCAAATAAATATATTTATTTGCTTTATATGTAAACAAGCTCAAATATTAGTGTATGTAAATTTATTTTTATTATAAATATTTACATATGTTTATTTCCTTTATATTTACATATATATTTCCTTTATATGTAAATATATTAATTTGAAATATATGTTCATATATCAATTTCTGTATCTGTAAATATATTATACTTCTGTATATGTATATCTATTTTAAACATATGTGACCCTGGACCACAAAACCAGTCATAAGGGTCAATTTTTTAAATCGAAACAACCATAAACAAGCTTTTCATTGACATATGGTTTGTTAGGATAGGACAAAATTTGGTCGAGATACAACTATTTAAATATCTGGAATCTGAGGGTGCAAAAAAAAATAAAAATAAAAATATTGAGAAAATCACCTTTGAAGTTGGCCAAATTATGCATATTACTAATCAAAATTATGCATATTACTAATCAATATATATATATATATATATATATATATATGGTAGAAAATCTTCTTGCGGTAGAAAATATTTTCTTGGAACATGATCTTTACTTAATATTCTAATGATTTTTGGCATAAAAGAGAATCGATAATTTTGACCCATACAATGTATTGTTGGCTATTGCTACAAATATACCTGTGCTACTTACGACTGTTTTTGTGCTCCAGGGTCACAAATATTCAAATGTATTAAATTAATGCTCCTTTTTAGAATACTTCACATAAGTAAATTAACCTTAACATGTTCTCAGAGAATATTAAAAACTTAAAAATGTCAATCTTGTGGACATGATATAAATTTGCTTGCAACTGAGAAATACATTCAGGAGGGAAACACCTTTTACATAAAAATATTCATGGTTTTATTAATATTTACATTTACGTTGCTGAACAAAACATTCAAGTATCAAGTTATGTTTACCACATGATTAATTTTACTCAAATTAAAAACCTCACTATAAAACCACTTAGGAAGAAAAAACAATAACAGGCCTATATCTCTTTTCTCTGGTTCTGAAACCTCAGTTCTGCTAACTTAGAATTAATGACCCGGCCCAACTGTGCAGAAGTTGCCTTTTTTTGGTGTTTTTTGACAGCATCTGCAAAATAAGAAAGAAGATGAAAAACATTTGGATTAGTAGACAGCCTACTCAACAACCACTTTCAAGGCCCAGAAACATAGTAAAGACGTAATCAAAGTAGTCCATGTGACTCCAGTGGTTTTACCTCAGTTTTATGAAGTCATGTTACTGCTTTGTTTGCACAAAGACAATAATTTACCACTTTATTTATAAAATACGAATCTCTACTAAAGCACCAAGATGCAAGCATGTTGTGTTGAAGTCAGATCAGACAATAATAAAGTTTTTTACTAAGCACTGATGTCTTTCCCACCTTACTGTTAGAAGGCAGTAGTTGCTTAGGCTATTGGAGGGACAGAAAGCTCTCAGATTTCACCGATGTGGCTTGTGCTGGGCAAAAGGAGTCAGAATGCGCACAGGCAAATTTTGATCCACAGGCAAAATTAATGCAAACATAATCTGTTATGTTTTAAAAGAATGTTTGGTGAACTGTTGGGAAAAAACATCTGATGTGTAACATTATTAGATCCGTACATTACAGTAGGTCTTAATATACACTATAGGCCATCTGTCACATTAATATTAAACAATCACTGACTGCTCTTGACTAAACCGTTTTTGTAGTTTTAAAAAAACTACTTGTAATGAATACACTACAGTGATTTCTACATTTGATTTTCTTACCTGAATGCTGCTAGGGCTGCCACTAATGATTATTTTTATTTCGACTAATCAAACAATTATTTTTTTTTTTTTTGATTAGTCCACTAATCTATTGTTTTTTTATTTTTTATTTTTTATTAACCCATTTACTTTCTGATCAGTTGATGGATTCTATAGTTAAATAACAGTAACTTCTGCTATTAATCTTTTACAATTTTATTTAAACATTTTTCATAATTAATAGTTTACAAAAATAAATAAAAGCAAGAAAGAAAGAAAATAATAAGAAATATATGTAATATGAAGAAAATAGAGAAAGAAAAAATAGTAACAATAATTAAACAAAAGAAAGAAAATAAGAAAAAATAATAAGAAAAAAAATAGCTAAAAATGATTACAATAAATGTAATAATGTATTATATGACTTAAGTTGACAAAGTTTTTCGGTGGAAATAAAGCACATCATACTCTGGCTACAGACAAAACAAGCTATAAGAACCGTTTTGAATTTGTTGAACACTTCAGTAGCATGAAAAGGAAAACAGTTATTCAAACTGGGAATATTACTTTAAGAAAGTGGTCAAAGAACTCTGAACAGTCTGTGACTTCAGTCTAATGTGAGTTATGTACTTTCACAAAAATCTCTGAAACTTGTCAATTCTGCAAAATCGATCTCTTACTTGCATTTTTTTTTGCATATTGTTGTTTATGAAGATAAGAGAGAATTCGCTTGAGTTTTGATCCAGAAGTCAGTCAGTGATCATGTGTAAACCCGTATGTCACCGGCTTTTGTGCAGTGATGAGGCAAAGTGCCTCTAATCTGACACTGCACTCCTGTCTCTACAGAAACGTAGTCTGTGTGATCCGGGTCAATACAGTTAGGATGTGTCGAAAAACTCCCATCTCGTCTTCTACAGAATGCAGAACACTGCAGAGTGTTTACAAAGTGAACATACAAAGATCAAACGCCCTTTACAAAAAAAGGTAAAACAGGTTTGTAGGACGATTTTGAAGTTGAAGACAAAAACAAGATGGGAGTTTTTCGACATACCCTAGCTGTATAGACCCGGATTACACAGACTACGAATGCGCATCGCTGCTACATTTATTTTCTAAAAAATAACTCCCATCAATCTTAAAAGAATGAAGCTCTCTTATGTCTTTGACCTTTTAACATCTACATTAAACATTCTTTAAAAAAAGTAAATTAATAAATAACATAAAATTATGACCTTTACTTGCCTTAAACCATCTTTCCCTCTCTTATGAAGCAGCTGAGAAGACTCCTCACACATGCAGGCTTCTGTGTCATTAACTCCAAAGTTGTTTTAGGTTTTGCAATGAAAAACACAGACATCAGTGGTTTAATTAAAATGTGAACAAGTCATCATACTATTGTTGCATCAAAATGTGAAGTAAACAGGCAGGAGACAACAGAAACATGTATTTTCTAAAATAACTTACATCAATCCTGAAAGAATGAAGCTTTCCTATGTCTCTGGCTTTCAACATCTACAAAAAAAAAAAAAAAAAAAAAAAATTATATATATATATATATATAAAAAAACAAACCAAAATTTCTTTTACTACTAGTCAAAAAAAATTTGAACAAACTCAAAATGAAAGTAAAGTACGTCGTGCATGCATGAAAACAAACACAAAATAGCACATTTGCATGACAGCACTCTCTGAAAAAGCATAGGAAATCACACGACAGAGCACTTTGACACATAACAAAACAAAAGCAAGGATGAAACAGCAGTACATATCCGATAATGCGCTGGAATTTGTTTTCACGTCGCTATGCGCTGTCCCGGTAAAATGCGAATACAGCCAGTGGATCAATCCATTTGACTGTTATATTATGGTAATTCTTCTCATATAGATTATAAAGATCATTTGCACTATTTTTTTTTCTGTTGCACTCTGTATATTTTCTCTCATTTTTTGTGTAGTTTGTGAATCATTTGCACTGTTTGTATATTTGTTGCACGAGACCATTTGTGCAGTTGTTTTCACTACTTGCTGTGCTGTTTGCGTTTATTGTTCATACTCTGAAAATATATTTCTCTGAAGAAGAAAAAAAACCTCATATTTATTTATTTATTTTTTACTGTGTTTTCTTATTACATAATGTTTCCATTTACTTTACTTCCTAAACATTTTTGAACACATCTATATTGTCAATAACCTAAATAGACGTCTTTTTCACTGAAAAGCGTCTATACCAATATTGTAATAAATGGCTATAACTTGCTTGGGGAATGTTATATGTAGATGAAATTTTATTTTGAAGTGTAAAACACCCAAATACATCTTTCTAAAGAAAAAAAATCCAAACTTCATGAGTTTCTGTTTGAGGGCACAGTGAAAAACCTCCAATTGTTGCTTGCGATTTTCTTAAAATTTTGGAAATTCATTCATTCTTAGAGAAGACAAAAGGAAAATTGTGCCTTTAAACTAGCTAGACTGAAACTTCAAGTTCTCCTGTTTACAATGATATATAGCACTTGATGCTGACTGCTAGAATAGGTCTGAAAAAACAAAGAAAAGTGCAGGTGTGTAAGGTGCCCCGAAAATGTCCTAGGTCTTTAAGGGTTGCAGGAATGGGATGCAGATTTCCTACAGGATTTTAAGCTCATTTTCCTGAAGGAATACCTGCAGGAATTCTATGAAGGAAACAATTATATGCAGGAATTATGTTCTCCAAAAATTACATTCGTACAGGTCTACAAAAAAACATGCAGTTCCTGCAGGTTTAGTATGCAGGACAGATATTAAGTTATGTAGGTTGTTGCTAGTTGCCAGTTGTCTTCTGCAAGATACATGCAGGAGAAATAACTTCACAACGAAACAATGTATTTTCACAAATTATTTAGTTTATTAAAATTGTCAAAAATTTTAATAAAAAAGAAAGAGTGAAACGGAGTCCAATTCACAGCCAAATTTTGCTGAAGCCAGACATCTACTCCATTTTCCTGACAAATTAATGTTTTAAAAATGGTGTGTGTGTGTGCACCTGGTATTCATCACGTTATGGGACCAAATGTCCCCACAAGGATAGTAATACCAGTAAATTTTGACCTTGTGGGGACATTTGTGAGGTCCCCATGAGGAAACAGGCTTATAAATCATGCAGAATGAGTTTTATTGAGAAAGTAAAAGTGTGCACAGTCTCCTGTGAGGGCTAGGTTTAGGTGTAGGGTGATAGAAAATACGGTTTGTACAGTATAAAAACCATTACACCTATGGAATGAACCCATAAAACATGTAAACACAATGTGTGTGTGTGTGTGTGTAGTCCTAGTATTCCCCATATGTTATATCCCCACACGTAAAGTAATATCTTTTTTTTTTTTTTGGTCCCAATGAGGAAACAAGCTTGTAGTTTGTACAGTATAAAACCTTGTGTATATGGAATGTGCCCATAAAACATGAAAACCAAATGTGTGTGTGTCTGTGTAACAAATTATTACCTTACTCGTAACTTGTGTTCATCATTTAATTTTTCTCTGAGTGCTGCCCTGATGAACTTTATTGGAACATCTGGGAATTTTTTCTGTACTGTGTCTGTAAATGCAATTTCACTTATCAATGATTACAATTTTGAAATCATTACGTTATTTGAAATGTAACATATTTGTGCAAAGAAAAAAAAGGACATTTAACTCACCCAAGATGAGCATTACTTTGTCTTGGTCAAGAGCTGGCTTTGCCGTAGTGCCTTTATTTGCATTACCAGCCCTTCCAGACAGCCCATGAGTGGCCAACGTCTCTCGTCCAAACACTGCTACTGCCAGATCTTTAACCATGGCAGAGCATGATGTGCCACCCCGTCCACAACTTGCCAGGACAGTAGGACTAATTCCTAGACCCTGTGTCTGCAAAATAAAAAAAAAAAAAAAAAAAAAATAGCAACTACCAAATAATAAAAAGTTAAAGACACCAAAATTAAAAGCATGTAACAATGACTATATATACATTACTGTGCAAATGTGTAAGTCTTGTTAAATTCTGCATTTAAAAAATTGCATCTTTTGCTTTAGCGTACCAGCTGTTTTAAAGGCAAAGGGGTTGACCAAATTTGTTCCAAGTAAATTGTACATGAAGTTAACATGCCTTCTATGATTTATGCACAGCACTGTACATGAATATATGTGACCCTGGACCACAAAACCAGTCATAAGCAATCATCTGAATGCTGAATAAATAAGCTTTTCATTGATGTATGGTTTGTTAAGAGATACACTAAACTATTTGAAAATCTGAAATCTGAGGGTGAAAAAAAATCAAAATACTGAGAATATCGCCTTCAAAGTTGTCTAAATTAAGTTCTTAGCAATGCACATTACTAATCAAAAACTATGTTTTGATATATTTACACTAGAAAATTTACAAAATATCTTCTTGGAACATGATCTTTAATTAATATCCTTATGATTTTTTGGAATAAAAATAAAATAAAATTACTAATCGATAATTTTGACCCATACAACGTACGCTACAAATATACCGGTGCTACTAAAGACTGGTTTTGTGGTCCAGGGTCACATATATGAACAAACAAATATATTATTATTCACCTTTTCAGGGGGATTTTTGTGGCTCAAATTCTCTTGGGATTTTTGATTGTTGAGAGTATCTGTTCTGAGTGTAATGTTCGGGGCCATGGATTCAAGCATTGGTAGAATTTCTTAAAAAAAAAAAAATAATAATAATAATAACAATTCAATTCAGTTCAATTAAAAGTGATTAGCCTACTAACAGACAACCACACTGACAGATACATTGCTAAATAGATGGATAGACAGAGAAATACAGATATAAAAAACGAATACTTTGCTGCAAAGATATATTCAAGGCACGTAGATTTTCATTTTCTTTCTGTAGTCGACAAATTTCTTGCTCCAGCTGAGTTTCCCGGCTTGACTCTCCAGCTTGACTGTCCATGCTGTTTATCTCTTGCATTAACATAATATTCTTTCTGTTAATGACCTAAAGATAAACACAATATTGGGACCTTAATGTCATTACTGTTTGTGATTTAAAAAAAAAAAAAAAAAAAAAAAAAAAAAAAAAAAAAAAAACATAATGAAAAGTAGCATTGAACCTGTTACCTGATGTTTCATTGGAGGCTCTGAATCAGATGATGGGGACTGAGTTGGAGTGTACATTTTCTTTTTCTTTGCCACTCTTTTTTCTGTATTTGGCACACATGCCTGTGTTCTTCTTTTCCCCTCCAGCCTAAACATCCTCCTCCTGAGGGTTTCTTTGTTCTCTAAAGGGACAAAATACTTAAGGAAATACATATCTTCTATCATGACTGAATCTTGTTTGCTGTACTTTTTACCATCAATGTCTATAATTGTGGCTGGTGAACTTTCGTCCTCGTAGGCCACATCCACAACATCCCCAGGTTCAAACTTTTTTTTTAGTATGTCCTTTTTAGGGACAATGTCGTAGGTGGGTGGCTCCTCCCTCCATTCTACCAGAACCCATGTTTTCGTCATTTTCTAAGATAGACAGATTGAATGATTAATTGATTCATAAATAAATAAATAAACATAAATATATATATATATATATATATATATATATATATATTTATTTATACACACACACACACACACACACACAGTTGTGCTTGCAGAATATGCAAATATGTTAATAATTGTAACAAAATAAGAGAGATCATGAAACTTGCATGTTATTCTTTATTTAGTACTGACTTGAATAAGTTATTTAACATAACAAATGTTTATATATACTACACAAGAAGTAGTAATAATAATTTATAAAAAATAATTCAAAAGTCCCTGTTCAAAGGTCTACATACCCTGAAATCTTAATACTGTGTGTCATTTCCAGAATTATCCATGACTGTTTTTCTGTTTTGTGATAGTTGTTCATGAGTCCCTTGGTTGTCCTGAACAGTTAAACTGTATGCTGTTCCTCAGAAAAAAGAAAAACACAAATTCTTTGCTTTTTCAGCATTTTTGTGTATTTGAACCCTTTCCAACTTTGACTGTATGATTTTGAGATCCATCTTTTCACACTGAGGACAACTGAAGGACTCATGCAACTATTACAGAAGGTTCAAACACTCACTGATGCTTCAGAAGGAAACACAATGCATCAAGAGCCTGGGGGTGAAAACTTCTGAACAAAATGGAGATGTGTAAATTTTTCTTATTTTGCATAAATATCATATTTTTTTCATTTAGTACTGCCCTTTAGAGGATGCAGAGCATTGGTACATGTTTCCCAGAAGACAAAATAAGTACAATTTATCCTGATCTTCAAATGCAAAAAGTTTTCACCCCCCAGCTTTGAACAGGGTCATTTTTATAGATTCAGTTATTTTTTCTTCTTGTAGAGTATATCTAAACATCTGTTATGTGAAATAGCTTATTCAGGTCAGTACTAAATAAAGAATGGCATGCAAGTTTGTTAAAATTATTAACATATTTGCTCAGTCTACAAGGGGTATGTACACTAGCACAACTGTATACAGAGAGAGAGAGAACAAAACTCCATATAGTCTCATCATCTGTTGCCTACAGCTGACTGTATCCATGACAACAGTGTTACCTTATACACCTGCCAGTGCTCTGCAAAGTCTCCGGTGCTGATTACAATTATTTCTGAGGTAACAAAAAAAGTACACTGATATCAATTATAAGCAGTGAAAATACAAAACAGAACAATGTTTTTGTTAACAGTGCACAAAAAAGCTGATTTTATATAGTTAATTCTTAAAATCAGTTTTGATATAAGCTGTAGGCCTATACCGGTCTTGTTATAACGTATCCTCGACAGCGAAAAAAGAAAAAAAAAAAACATTTTCATTTATTTTAGTGTTACAAAGACACAGCAGTGCAGTGATTTAAAACAGAACAGTCATTTAGAGCATTATAGCGATAAAATAATTTAATAAAAGCAGGACTTTACCTTCAGAAGACGGTTGGTGACAGTTGCATTCAAAAATGAATCGTGCAGGACGTCAAAGAAGCGCGTCATCTCAGTGAATCGAATCTTTTCTCTAAAAAGATTCATTTAGCGGCGCTATTGTAAATTACACTGTTACGCCAGTAGGTGGCGAAAACCGAGCGTCTTTTTATGTGTGAAAGACTTGAATCTGTAAAACACAGATTCCTTAAAACAGAGAGTCTTCCACGACCAAACCATTTATTTTCTGTAAAAAAGTGCTTAATTTAATGTTCCTACTGTCAAATACACAGATGTTATTATTTTTATAAAATGTTTTGATATTACAGTTTGGATCAAGCTATATTATTTCAGAAAATATATTATGTTTACAAATAACACTCACATGTTTATTTTTTAAAGGATACAAATGGAGTACAAAGTGTACTTAAATGAAGAGGCACCAGTTCCAGCTGCCACAAAAAGGCGATGGACGCAGAATACAACAGGTTGCTGAATTCAGAATAATATGCAATTAATTCTAATTTAGGCTATTTGTTTCTTATTGTACAATTACATATCAGCTTACATCAAATAAGCAAAAAATCTGCTCTTTCTTCTACTTCAGGTGCAAAAAAAAGAAGACCATACAAGACATGGCTTATTCCAGATATAGTTAAAGTAATTCATGTTTTGATATTTGCCTAAAAAACATTTTCAGTAACAAATTCATACATGAATGTCAAGAAGGCATGTCTAACATGCCCCTTTATGTTTATAATTTCATGATTACAGGAAAACATTTCCAATGATGATAGTGGTGACAGTTTCAGCAAATCTAACAGGAACTCTCCTGATGCTCATGTGAGGATACAGTTGTTTTGTTTTGTGTCTTCTTACATTTCTGTCTTTTTAAAATGGTGCTTCTTTACCATCATGCACAGATGAATAATTTGCCAATTCTTTGTTCCTTTTTTAGCTAGTACGTATAAACATTAAAAAAAGTTTGTGCATTAAACTAGAGGTCCAAATGCATGTATATGTCTCACAGGGAAACTTTTCTACTGATGATGACAATGAGGTTGTCAGTGATGCTGATGGGAACTTTACAGACGCTGATGTGAGAATGAATTACTGATCTTTTTAAAAACCATGCTGTTTTTTATGCATACATTTGTAAATATGTGCATGTACTCACATATAGATTTTGTTTTTTACTGTGCAATAAATGCACTGTCTGACAGGAAAGCTTTTCTGCTGATGAGGAGGATGATGTTTTCAGCACATCTTATGAGAACTTTCCAGAGATTCATGTGAGAATACAGTTTGAATACAGTGCAGAATATTTATCTAGATTATCTAGTCTCATGCTTCTTTTGAAGCACGCTTTCTTTATGTGTCAGCATGTAATTAGTGCAATATCTACTTTCTAGATGCTCAGTAACCACAATGCAGTCTGTGAGGGAAGCACAGAAGAAAGAGAGGAGCTGTGTGCCAGTAAGGAAAAAATATATCCAAATGCCAAAATCACCAATGAAGAATCCCTACTGTGCATACTTGCCTACAGCCTCAGACATACAACATCCAAAGCAGCTTTGAGTGACTTGTTAGATCTTATCAACCTTCACTGTCCTGATTCCACCAATGGCGTTCCAGATAGTTTATACAAGTTCATGAAAACCTTTCACTGTGACACTTTTGAAGTCCAGTATATATGCCCGTTCTGCCAATATTTCTTTGGTAATGAAATCCCCACCCATTGTGCTTCATGTGATGGTACCCCAGGGGACACTGAAAACTTGATCAAATCTGGCTCTGTCTTTATCAAGCTATCGATTTCAGATCAGTTGCAGGGTAAATTTCAGGATGCAGATTTTTGTCAGTCTTTGGATTACAAATGGTCAAGAACCAAGTGCAACTCACAAAATGTTGAAGACATATTTGATGGCGCTATGTACAAATCGATTGGTGCACTAAATGACCCAAAACTGCCAAATATTTCAGTGTCATGGAATGTTGATGGCGTTCCAATTTTCAAGTCTTCTCCATTTCACATCTGGCCACTTCAAGTCACGATCAATGAGCTCCCCCCAAATCTGAGGGCAAAGCATGTCATTCTTGGTGGACTGTGGTTTGGGCCTAGAAAGCCAGAAATGAACTCATTTCTACAATCATTTGTTAATGAGCTGCGAAGTCTTGAAAACCAAGGGTTGTCTTGTCAGTGGAAGGGAGAAAAATCAGTAGTCCGTGTTTACAGTTTGCTTTGCATTTGTGACTCTGTGGCTCGTTGTGCTGTACAGAATGTCAAACAATTTAATGGAGAGCATGGTTGTAACTGGTGCTATCAAAAGGGAGAGGTTGTAGAAAAGGGTAATGGGTTTACAAGGGTGTATCCTTTGCAGTCAGTGGAGCCAGAGCTGAGGACACATGAAAAACACACTAAAGATGCTCAGCAGGCTGTTGATTCTGGAACATGCGTACATGGAGTGAAAGGCCCATCTCCTCTGATGTTGCTGACGTTTTTTAACATGGTTGCTGGATTTGGATATGATTACATGCATGGCATATTACTAGGTGTTTGCCGCCAACTGACTACCCTATGGTTTGACTCCAAATACTATACAGAACCTTGGTACATCGGGAGAAATACCGAGCAAATTGAAAGAAGGTTGCTTGCCATTCAACCACCTGCAAGTGTAACAAGACCGCCCCGTTCAATTTCTTTGCGTAAATATTGGAAAGCTTCCGAATACAGACACTTCCTCCTATTTTACAGCCTTCCCTGTTTGTTTGGCATTTTGCCCCAGAAATATCTTGACCATTTACTACTTCTAGTACAGGCCACATACATTCTCCTTCTAGATTCAATTTCTCCCCAAGACATTGACACAGCTGATGCCCTTCTAAAAGCATTTGTGGGCCGTTTTGAGTCTCTGTATGCCAAGTGCCATGTGTCTTACAATGTCCACATACTTGTGCATGCAGCAGCATCTGTGAAAAATTGGGGTCCTTTATGGAGTCACAGTGCGTTCTTATATGAGACTCAGAATGGACACCTACAGAAACTCTTTCATGGCACACAAGCTGTAGCAGAACAAATTGTTAACATGTTTAACCTTTACCAGCATGTTCCACGACTCATAGCTGCTGTATTTAAGGATGAACAAACACAACAAAGCAAAAGTTTTGTTGAAAAAATGTTGGGAGGCAGCAAGACTGTGACAAAATGTATCAGTTGGTCTAGTGTGAGGTTTCTTGGATGCCCACATGTACGACAGCCGACCCCAAGAGAGTCTTATCTCCTTGAAGAGTCAGGTTTCAGTGCAGATAAAGCTTTCAGTTTTTATTCTAGGGCTGTGGTTAATGGCAAGCGAATTCATGCAAAAGGAACAAAATCTCTAACTAAAAGAATCAACCATGCAGTTCAAATCAAACATGGGTCTGTAGCATTAATACGGTCATTTATAGATGTAGGTAGTGGGCAAGGAGAAGGACATGCCTTCATTGATGTAATGAAAACAACAAGTAACAACCTCAGCAAAGACAGAAAATCAGGGATAACAGCAACAAACATTTTAAAAGAAAGAGGTATAGACTCAGTTGAGCTCATCAAATGCACAGACATACATTCAACCTGTGTCTACCTCAAGGCCCTACCAGGTCTTGCAGATAGTTTTTTTTGCATCCAGCCAAACAGATGGGAGTTGGATTAAAAAGCTAGATAGCTGGATTGGCATTATAATGAATGTACTGTATAGAAAAAAGGTGCACAATGTACAGATTCATATATCTTGAATATTAAAACTTCTTAGATGTTTGCATAAATGCATAATTAGATAATTGATATTTTTGTCTTATAATTGCCTATAATTTATTCTTAATGTTATTTATTTATTTATTTGTTTGTTTGTTTGTTGTATTGATTGTTTGTTAGGACCCATTGTTTTTATTGCTGACAACAGCAATAAACTGTTAAATAACTGTTAAATAAACAGGCAATGTTGTTATATCAAAAATAATTCCATGAAATTTACAGTACTTCAATCTAAATAAAAATACAGTACAATTACAGCAACTACCTTTGTTATCCAGACTTTATATAACCTATGCTGTAGAATCCAAATTCTGTAGTGCTTTCTTTTTCTTTTCTTTTCTTTCTTTTTTCTTTCATATTACAGGAAATAATAACTTCTACAAGAAAACTACATTCCTTTTTGGATTTTTTTTTCTGTAGTCCTGCACGAATTACAAAATCCTGCAGGATTTTTCACTTGTGCAAGTGTGCTGGATGTTTCTGTTGCACTGAAGGGTCCATTCTAAAATCTGTAGGAATTTCCTACATATATTTTCATGTGTCCTGCAGGATTTCATAATTCCTACAGGATACCAGCAAGTATCCTGCAGCAAAAAAATGAGAATCCTGCAGGATTCATGTAAAGAGTGCTGGATCTTCCTGCATGTTTCTAAAACCTATAGGAATTGCCTGCACATACTGTCACTTTGTCCTGCATAATTTCATAATTCCTACAGGATACCAGCAGGTATCCTGCAGAAAATACAACAACAACAAAAAAATGAAAATCCTGCAGGATTCCTGTAGGTTGTTTAGCAATTTAATAAGTGAATCAACTCTTAAGGATTATTTGTTCTTGTATTGTTCGTATTGTTATTATTTTTTCATTATTACCATGATTATTACTGTGCTACTGTGTCTGTTGCTTAGCAACCTTTTTACTATCAGAACTACATTGTTGTGTGAGAGAGAGTTGCTATGTGTTTATCTTATTAATACAATTAATATTAAAATACATATATTTAATGGAATACCCGTTTTATAAAAACAAGCCCCATGATGTTGTGGTTTAACTCTTAAAGTAAACCACAGTTTCACGGGACATATTGCTTTATTTACTAAATAAAACCGACTCAAAAGAGTCATTCATTTAATTACTCTAAATTCATACTGGATGCTATGTTATACAGCATTTGTATTAGCTTAGGATCTTTTTTTCATGTGCAATTTAAACGAGTAAATAGCTCTGGAACAGAAATGAAGTCAAGCGCTGTTAATAAATATATAATGAATATATAGTATATCTCACATTTTTGTTTCTAAAATATTTTTTATTTTTTATTTTTGCAGCCTACCGTATAGGACCTGTCCTGTTCTGTTGGCAATTTCAAGTGCATTAGTGGTAAGTAAATGTATAAAACACTTTTGTCAAACAAATTTCAATGTAAATTAAATGTAGATAAACATTTATAAAGATGATAATTCTGTCTTCTTTACTCACATTGTTTCAAACATGCATTACTTGCTTGTTTTCTGTCGAACACAGTTTGTTCTTTACATGTCAGTCAGTGGGTGAGGGCTCCCTCTGCTGGCGTGGCGTTACAGCATGATGATGCATCACTTCCAGTAGTTGTCAGTAAGAAGTCCAATGAAAAATGTCATATCAGCCAAAAAATATTTTAGAAACACTGCTGCTTCGCTGGTAACTTCCTGTTTGGTGGCCATAAAGGGAGGCCATTTCCAAACAGACACTGCAAAGTATTGTTTTGCTCTAGCGGACTCTACCAAGCGTTTCCCTGTTTTCATTGCCCTGTTTTGATTGTTTCGGTTTTGTTTTTGCCATTGTTTTGTCTGTTCTTTGCCATAGTTTTGCCAAGTTTCACAGCCCTGTTCATTTGTTACTTTTCAGACTGCTCTCTCTGGTTATTGGACTGTGCCTGTTTTGTGGATTACGCTATTGTTTTGCCCAGGATGTAACTGTTTGTTTGGAGATTGACCCTGCCTGTCTGACTACGATCTGTATAATAAAAGCTCGCACTTGGATCTTACACGCTTCCTACGAGTCTGCATTACACATGCACACATTTTTGAAAGTACAGATCACCTTTACAGAGAAAAAGTGTGAAGTAGTCAGCTAGTCTTTGTCTGCCCACATGCAGACAAATAGACCAATGATTTGAATTTGAAGTCTTCATCTCCTGTGAGTGAATATCATTTTAAACATTTTTAAAATGACTGTTTATTTCATGTAAACACATTTTGTATTATGTTTAAAACCTTTTAAATGTGTCACGAATCTGGTCGGTGTCCTGCGGTCCGCTCACCGCCAGATGTCACTCTCACCCTGTCACTACTCACTGTTGCTTTGCACCCCGGACTACTACTCCCATCGCCCATCGCGCCGATTGCGTTGCCCCCTGTAGCCAATCAGGCACACTATAAAAGCCCCGGACTTTGCCCATGCAAGCCACGGAGTGTTGTTGTTATCATTGTTGTTGTTATCGGTTCCTAGTTCCCTGTGTTTAGTTCCCTCGCCTGGCTTCCCTGTTTTGACTGTTCGCCGCCTGCCTTCTGGACTCTCGCTCGTGTTATTGGATTATTCTCTACGTCTCCCTGTGAAATACCTGTTTGCTCCTGTTTTGATCCTGCCTGTACGACCATGTCTTTGTTTCGTCCCTTGAATAAAAGCTCGCAAGTGGATCCGGGCAGCGGTGCCTGTTCACAAAATGGCGGCCGCGCCAGAGCGCGTTAATACCATGGCGGCGACAACAGAGCACGTGCACAAGATGGCGGCGACGGTGGAGCCCGTTCACAAAATGGTGGCGAAAGCAGAGCTCCATCACGTCACAGCTGCCATACCAGAGTTAAGTCAAGTTGCAGCTGCAGTTACTGAGTCCAGTCAAGTTTCAGCTGTATTTCCTGAGTCAAGTCAAGTTTCCAAGTCAAGTCGCAGCTGCGTTTCCTGAGTCAAGTCAAGTTTCCGGGTCAAGTCAAGCTACGGCTGCTGTTCCAGTGTCAGGTCAAGCTACGGCTGCTGTTCCAGGGTCAAGTCAAGCTACGGTCGTCGTTCCTGTGTCAAGTCAGGTTAAAGCTGTGTTTCCTGTGTCAAGTCAAGTCAGAGCTATCGCTCCTGTCTCAAGTCAAGTTACAGTCATCTTTCCTGAGCCAAGCACTGACAAGATGGCCGCCATCCCAGAGCCAGTCCACAAGATGGCCGCCATCCCCAAGCCTGTTCACAAGATGGCCACCATCCCCAAACCTGTTCACAAGATGGCCGCCTTCCCAGAGCCTGTTCACAAGATGGCCGCTGTCTCCAAGCCACACCACAAGATGGCTGCCATCCCAGAACCCGCAGTCAGCTCTCGGACGCCGCCTATGGTCATGATGGCCCATGTGCTGGACTCACCCCTAATAGCTGTATGGGCAGCTAAAATGGCGCTCCATCACCTCACGGCTGCTACCCCAGGGTCAAGTCAAGCTCCAGGGTCAAGTCAAGCCTCCAAGTCCGGTCAAGCCTCCAAGTCCGGTCAAGCCTCCAAGTCCGGTCAAGCAACAGAGTCAAGTCAAGCCAAAGCTGCTGTTTTCCATGAGTCAAGCCTAGATACAGCTGTTGTTCTCCACGAGTCAAGCCAAGACACAGCTGTTGTTCTCCACGAGTCAAGCCAAGTCACAGCTGTTCCCCCACGAGTCAAGTCACGTTACAGCTGTTGTTCTTGAGTCAAGTCACGTTACAGCTGTTGTTCCTGAGTCAAGCAAAGTCACAGCCGTGGTTCCTGAGTCAAGCAAAGTCACAGCCGTGGTTCCTGAGTCAAGTAAAGTCATTACTACTGGTCTTCACAAGCCAGGCCAAGCCACAGCCGGTCTACACAAATCAAGTCAAACCACAGCTGATCTTCATGAGCCAAGTGAAGTTATTGCTGCTCCCCATGAGTCAAGTTACGTTACAGCTGTTGTTCCTGAATCGAGTCAAGGTACAACTGAGTTGTCTACGTTAAGCCAAACCACAGCTGATTTCCATGAGCCAAGCCGAGCCACAGTTGATCTTCATGAGCCAAGCCAGGTTACAGCAGATCCTCATGAGCCAAGTCAAGTTGCTGCTGTTATTCCCGAGCCAAGTCAAACCACAGCTGACCTCCCTGAATCAAGTCAAGTCACGGCAGACCTCTCTGAGTCGAGTCAAGAATCGGCTGTCTTGCCAGAACCTCACCAGATCCCCTCAGACCTTCTTAAGCCACCTCACGTCTCAGCTGACCACCAAGAGCCTCATCATGTATCAGCTGAACCCGCAGAACCCACATTTCCAAGCCACAATCCACAGCATCCACACCCTCAAGGCCAACAGACATCCCACTATCTACTGCAGCTCTTCCTTTAATGGCAGTTGCCATTTGGTGTGTGTGGGCTGCACACTGTGCTCCTGAGGTCTCGTCTGTTCACAAGTCAGCTCCTGAAGTCACGTCTGTTCACAAGTCAGCTCCCGAGGTCACGTCTGCTCACAAATCAGCCTCTGAGATCACATCTGATCCCAAGCCTGCTCCAGAGCTCACGTCTGTTCACAAGTCAGCTCCAGAGCTCCCGTCTGATCACAAGCCTGCTCCAGAGCTCCCGTCTGATCACAAGCCTGTTCCAGAGCTCCCGTCTGATCACAAGCCTGCTCCAGAGCTCCCGTCTGATCACAAGCCTGCTCCAGAGCTCCTGTCTGATCACAAGCCTGCTCCAGAGCTCCCGTCTGGTCTCAAGTCTGCTCCCGAGCTCCCGTCTGATCACAAGTCTGCTCCAGAGGTCCTGTCTGGTCTCAAGTCTGCTCCTGATGTCCCGTCTGGTCTCAAGTCTGCTCCAGAGGCCTCTTCCGTCAGAGAAGCTGCGCCCATGCCTCCTGAGGTGTCAGCACTTGCTGTAGAACCTCCTAGGGAGGCACCGTTAACCAGTGCACTCTCTGCTTCTCCCCTCATTCTGTCTGCCTCCTCTGTCCCTGTTCTCCCCAGGTCCCAGTCTGTGACGCGGGTTCCTGCTCTGCCCTTATGTAACGAATCTGGTCGGTGTCCTGCGGTCCGCTCACCGCCAGATGTCGCTCTCACCCTGTCACTACTCACAGACTGTTGCTTTGCACCCCGGACTACTACTCCCATCACCCATCGCGCCGATTGCGTTGCCCCCTGTAGCCAATCAGGCGCACTATAAAAGCCCCGGACTTTCCCCATGCAAGCCACGGAGTGTTGTTGTTATCATTGTTGTTGTTATCGGTTCCTAGTTCCCTAGTTTCCTAGTTCCCTGTGTTTAGTTCCCTCGCCTGGCTTCCCCGTTTTGACTGTTTGCCGCCTGCCTTCTGGACTCTCGCTTGTGTTATTGGATTATTCTCTACGTCTCCCTGTGAAATACTTGTTTGCTCCTGTTTTGATCCTGCCTGTACGACCATGTCTTTGTTTCGTCCCTTGAATAAAAGCTCGCAAGTGGATCCGCTCGCCTCTCGTCTTTCACTCTCCGTTACAAAATGAAAGGAACCTCTTTTTTAAGTAATGTTTTTAAAATGAAGATTGTCAGTGGGCTCTGTCATGTAGGATGTACAGTATAGAATACAAACATCTGCTTTTGCTCGTGTCAGATGTGTTTGAAAACATTTTAGGGATGTAGGCTGTATGATACTGTGTATTTAAGGGTGTTTTCACACTTGGGTCCTCTTTAAAAGAACCGAACCCAGACCCCTTTAAGTGGACCAAGAGGTGGACCAAGTGAAAAAGGACCCAGTTTTCTTTATGTTCACACTGTCGCTGTGTCTGAAAGAGGACTCAGATCCTTTTTTGGTCCACTTAAGCAGTAATGGTGTCTCAGACCTCTTTGTGTTCAGGCTGTTGCTGTTTGGATCTAGTCCAGTTCAGTGTTTGATGGCTGACATTATGGCCTCAAAATTGGCCTCAAAGTTTTGTACACCTTTGTAATATTTATTTTGAATAGTTTTCCTTGTTTTGTAATTATGTTTATTTCATAGCACACATGGTTTCTGCAGGATGTGCAGGAAGCTCAACTTTAAGCTTTTTTAAGACCTACACAGATAAAATTATTGCCATATGAGTGGGCTAGGGCAATGTCTACAGCAACATATTAACTGTGAAATGACTGTAAAAAGCATGATTTACAGTTCATATAGGCTTACAGGTTTTTAAAAATAAAAAATAATAAAATGATGAACTTCACATTTCAGCCTTAAAACCATTTTTAAGAAAAAAAAAAAGGCAAAAATATCAATAATTATATTTATGGTTTAATTGTTAATTGACTGGTTTAATAATTATTATATTAAACCAGATAAAGGGCTGATCCTAATTAAAAATCCTAATTCATTCTCTGCCAGTAGGTGGCGCTTTTTTCACAAATATAACGTTTTCCCCGGTAACGGCAGCACACAAAGCAGTGCAGCACCTCACTTTGAAACGTGCAGCGCTCATATTTATCCAATAAAATCATACCCTTTTTAATTTTAATAATCACATTACGCTATATGGCAATACTTGTATTTTGAAAAAAAAAAATAAAATGCATATTATTAATCGTAATTCTCATATTAGGCTGCTGTACTAGAACGTAATACACAGATAAGTATATTGATACGCATGCAATTACTTTCTCAGATGTTTACGTTGGATTGAGACAAAACCAACTGTGTATATGTAAACCATGGGTGTTTTGACAGTTTAAACATAATAGACGCTAAAGACAGTGTAGTTTAGTTCCCCCTGGAACGTGCGTGCTCGTAAAAACGTATATCAAAAAGTTTCAACTGGCAAGGCACACAGCCACGTCACTCTTACACAGTTTGAAAGTGGTTGAAATGAAAATAAACGAGTGTACATTGTGAGCGAATAATTTGTAGCGATCTGCCAGGAGAAGCAGTCATTATGAACAGCTGATTTGTATGGAAACATCTGATGACCTAACTACATCGGAATTCGCAAATGGAAAAATCAAACGAGCCCGGGTCGATTTGTGTTCACAACGCACGTTTTTAGCGAACCGTACCTTTAGCCACCTCCTGAGATGGTGTCGGTTCGGTTCGCTTCTGAGGGGTCTGAGATCGCTTGGAGTATTCACATATGGGCCAAAAATCACGCGAACCGTGCTCAGACCCCCTGAAAAGGACCAAGTGTGAAAACACCCTAAAGGTGCACTACTAAGCCATGTTTATTTGCTTTGCTGATCAAACAAACAAGATGTAAATGTAGTATGCATTTTGTTATTTCTTTTATAAACATACTGTTAATTTCTGTAGAGATAAAATAGTTTTACAGTGGAACAAGTTACTTAATGCTCTTTTTATATGTAAATTTGTGATTTTTACCACTGCACTGCAGTACTTTATCTCCAATATTTAAAAAAATGTAAAAAAAAAAAAAAAAAAAAAAAAAAAAATAGGTTCGCACCAAAAAACCATGGTTACCACAGTCATGGTTTACCACAGTTTTACTATAGTATTACTACAATATTACTATAGTAGAACCATGGTATCAAAACCATGGTTTTTAAAACCATGGTATGCACCAAAAAACCACAGTTACTACAGTCATGGTTTACTACAGTTTTACTGTAGTAAAACCATGGTTAATTTTCATAAGGGATTTGTAGTAAAATTATGGTTGTAAATTAATCCCCCCAAAAAACAGGTTAATACTGGTAAGAGAAAAATATGAAAATATGACTCATGAAAATGCAATAACATTTTCAGTATTAAAAAAAATTATGTAAAGATATTGTCATGATGTAATTATTATTGTACTAATTTTGACATTAGGCAATTTAGAAAATACAGTTTTATTAAATCTATAGAATTTAAGTAATGTTAGGATAAAACAACAACACATGGTCATAATGTGATCCTTTAAATTGACCTAAAATAAACTTGTGTTATTGCAAACCGAATACAATGAGGTGATTGTTTAGCAAGAAGGTGGTGACAGTTCTGACAGTTCTCATAACTGTCACGAACCCACTCCTGTACGTCAGTCTTCTTGCCACCAGAGGTCGCTTTGACACTCATATCTCACCGACTGTTACACCTCACCCCGGACTACGTTTCCCATCTGCCATTGTCGCCGTCACCCGTACCCAATCAGAGACACTATTTAAACCCCAGTCTGTCAGTTGAGTATTGGATTGCATTTTTCACTGTTATGTGTTATCAACTCTTACGGAGCCAGTTAGTTTGTTCATTTGTGTACCCTAGTCTAGTCTAGCCTTGTCTTGTTCTGCGTCATCCGAGCCTTGTACCTTCGCATAGTTATATTGTTTTGTCTGTCTCACTGCCTGCCTTTTGAAACTCTCGCCTGTCTGGATAACTCTATTGCCTCACCCTTCGGATATCGTTCACCGTGGATCGACCCTCGGCTGTGTCACAGATTACTCTTTGTCTTGCTGTCTGTATACCCGTTTGCCATTGTCTGACCCTGCCTGCCTTGACCATGTCTTTGTCGACGTCCTCGATTAAAAGTTTGCAAATGGATCCGCCCATCTCACGCCTCATCTCTCACTCTGTAACAATAACAGTAGATGGCTGATGGGAAAAGGGAAAAGAAAATTACTATAGAAAAGTAAACACACAAAGTGAGATGCAGAGAGATATTATGGAAAATGAAGAGACTGAAAAGAAAAATGTAAATGAAGGTGCAGTTCAAGAGAGAACTTTTAATTATTTTGCATGGACCCAGTCTAAGGTTTTAAACCTTTTTTTTTTTTTTTTTTTTTTTTTAATGTGATGGCCATACAAAAAATAGAATATCCGTGGTTTCAGAATTTGCTGTCAGTGAATGGGATGGCCTGGATGAATGTGAGATTTCCTGGCCTGAAATTTTGTCCCAGTCCTGCTCTGTTCTACACAGTGTTTGTTCAGCCTTGATACATTCATTAACTAACAAAATATAAGTTATTTTGTATTAATGTGCCAGTATGCCATGAGGTCCAATTACTAGCGTGACACTAAAACAGGCATTAGTACTTTTTACTTAAATACATGTCAGAGCTCATACTTCTTTACTTTAACTTGAGTTAAAAATTGTTGTCAGTACTTCTACTTTAACTAGAGTATTTTTAAACATGAGTACTGTACTTCTACTTAAGTGAAGGATGTGTGTACTTTTGCCATCTCTGACAATAATACATTCACAGATATTCAAGAAACATGCTAGGTTCACTCTGAAAAACAATGCTAAAGCCAGTTATTCTACTTTGACAATGTGCATTCAGTGTGTGAATGTCTGTTTTCGTTTTAGTCAGTGTGATTTTACCCGCTGTTGTTTACCCTATAATATTTCAACAGCCGGGGTTGCCAGTTTGCAGAAAACACAGTATCCTGCAGCCATGGACCCGAGCAAACAAATTGGGTCAGAGATCGTAGATTCTACCCAACCTAAAAACCCTCAGCATCCATCTAAAAAGCTCTATGACCAGAGCCATATTAACGCAGATAAATCAACTCGTCAGTTTACATTGTAAAGTTCATATTACATACTAAACCTTCAAGCCAGTTTGACCATTCAAGTAATTTAAAAGCATTTTCATCAACATTTTTTCACTGACAAAAATGAAACAAAAGCTTGTTTTGAATGACAAATTTGGGATGGACAATTTGGGAAGTGATTAATTCAGAACGAATCTGTTGCATGGTTAGGAGGTTAGATGTGCTCATTTGAACTGTAACATATAGCTTATTGATTTATCCAGCGGGATATAAGCTAACAATAAGCTAACTTGCTATACATCTCACAAAATGTTAAAAACGTCAATATCTGGGAATAATAGAAGAGCAGACATATGGATATATTTGACAATTCAAATATCTTGCATGCGTGCATTCGATATTAAAGGGACAGCAACCTAATTTAGTTGCTGTTGTCTGTGGCATTGATGTTAATCAAGCAACCAAAGAAAGACAGAAAATCACTCACTCACTTCAGTAGCCCTAATAAAGATGAATTTAAATTTATTTATATAAATTAATATGTCTGGTTGAAAGAATGAAGAAAGTGGTAAACAAGTTGTTATAAAGAATACATAATTAGCCTATATAATTATTGGTATTTCATTGAAAAGAAGACCATGTTCTTTATGAGAAGTGGTTTCATTTAATTTTAACATAAAGGCATGTTGTGTATCACCGCAGTTAAATCTGTGTCTGAAAAAAACCTTAATATCAACCTATATAATGAGTTTGGTCATTTTAGAGAAATGTTTAATAAATGGATTACACGGTAACTAAACCCATTCGATTTTAGTCAGCCAAATCTACTGTAGATTTGCAGTAGTCGACTAAAATCTTATGATGCTTAGTCGACTAAAACTAGACAGATGATTAAATGGCATTTTAGTCAAAAGACTATGACTAAGGCTAAATTTGCTATCAAAATGAACACTGTTCAGCACATTGAACGGAGTTCTCTTTCGACAATTGCATACAAAATTGCCTCAAAATATCCGTCCTGGCAAGCATGCTTGAAAAAGCTGATTTTGTCTTCAGTGAACATAAACAGCTGAGAAAGAAGATGTGTTTCACCATGTCATTAAAGTGGCTGCAGCTTAATTTACCAGCTGCTGTCTATATTTTTAATGTGAATAAACAAAAACAATAAAAAGAAATAAATCAATCACACAACTACAAACATGAACAACTTTATTTATTTAATTTATTTTTATTTATTTTATTATTAAATTTTCTTTATTTAATTTTTCATTGTAATTTGCCTATATATTCTTATTTAATTACTGACTGTTTACTATTCTTTAATAATGTTTAAACTTTGTACTTGTTAGGCAAGTAATTTCTGCTAGTAAAAAAAAAAAATTGTAAAATTTAACTGGCATCTAAAATTTTGTAGTCGGTGTTCTTAATGTGAATAATTCATAAACTATAACTATAACTATAATAATTCATTAAAGATGAACTTATTGTTTAGTGAACCACAGGGTGCTCAATTGTGTGCATTAACTGTGGTGACACCAAAAAAGAGAGGGACTGCCAAGGGCTCGTGCAGATTCACAGAATCACACAGCGTGTGCCTGACAACTGCATATAAGAGAATGGATGCCGTGGGCCAAATTTGATTAAAAACATTTTGCAAGAAGGGGCACTGAATTTTTTTGAGGGGTCAATTTGTGCACATTCCTGTTCCAGATGTCTACTTCTCAGCTAGATTCTAACCCTTTCAGACCCTGCATCCATTGAAATGGACATCACATGATTTTTTGTTTAAACCAATAAAATGTTATGTTTTTAAAGTATGAGCAATGCCTAGTCACTGATTGGTCCCTGATCAACCAATTACAATGAAGATCTGACTCCTAACTTATTCTGATTGAGCTACAGACATCACAAAAGAGAGACATGATAACCAACTAGACAGGAAGAGGAGGAACCCCATATTTTACCTTTTATATGCAGAATTATGTTAATGGTAGACTCATCAACTTGCACCGGTTGTAAAATTAAGACTATAAAATGATAATATTTAAAGTTATTTTGAAGATCTGTCAAAGTTGCAGAACACAGGATTTTTTTTAAAATTTACTGTCCATCACAATGGACATCAGGTCTTAGCAGGAACCTCATTGTAACGAGGACGCTGAGGCGGAAGTTGAAACCATATACGGAAGTTTATTAACAGCAGCAGTGAACAATTAAACAGGCAGAGGGTCAGTAAACTGGAAAGGCAGTTCATAAGCAACACAACACAAACGTAATCCGAGCAGCAGAGAGGTTAATCGAGGCAGTGGGTCAGTACCGGGGAATCAGTCCAATAAAACAAACGTAGCAGCAGGGGTAGTCCAGAGAGCGATAGTCAGAGGCAGAAATAGGTCAAACCTTGAAAGCAGTCCGCACAGGCAAACAATCCAAACAAGGGTGATCCGTAAACTCAGAAGTCCATAAACAAAGCAAAACAGCAACAGGTAATCCAACAGAGAGATATACAACGCTCGATAAGGCAGGTTAACAGGCAATACTTCGCAACTGTGTGAGCACATGGTGAGTCCTTAAATACTGCCAAACAGGAAGTAGCAGTAGAAGCAGCAGAGGGAGCGTGCAGGCAGTCCTGGGGTCAGGGCTCCCTCTGCTGGCTTGGCGTTACACTCATGTATTAGTTGTATAACAGATTGAGAAATTTGTGCAAGCATTTCAAAGCTAAATACAGAGGTACAAATTCAAATGTTAATGTTTTATGAACATTGATGTTAATTAATGCAATTAATATTAATATGATTTCATTTATGTCTTCAGAGTGACTATAATCTGTAGGTCAATTTTTCATTGGTTTTATTGAGAAACAGCCATAGTGGATGAGATCAGTGAATACAGAGCAACACACACACACACACCACTTCCACACACACTGATGCCTTGATGCTGTTATGCACACAATCATATATTTATCAAAACAATCAGCAAGTACACATAAACCCATACATATACACACAAAGACATTCATACATATACTCAGATTCACCCACTTCAACCAAAAAACAAGTTTTTTTGAGACTTCATATCATTTTACCTTTTTTCCACATTCTTATGGCATTGTTCATTCTTACAGTATGTGTTCTGTTCAAAATTTTAAACACTAGTTCAGCTATAGTGCACAAACACTACTTACTATGTATGGTTAAAATATGCAGATTTTTTTTTTTTTATTCAGTCCTGGCGTCCATTGTAGTGGACATGAGAAAAATCTAATAAAAAATGAGTTTGCACAAATCTTTTTTTTTTTTTTTTAGACTCATTTATATGTTGGAGAAGAGCAAATATCAAGAGGAAAAAAAAATTTTTGTCCAGTGAAAAAAATTCAGGTCTGAAAGGGCTAAGCTGGATTCATCCTGAGCTGATAGTCTTGTCTGTCTCAGCATTCTATGTGCTCTTCTTGTCTGGCTCACTGGCCCCTGTCTCTGAACCTTTGTTTGAATCTGGTCCTTCTGCTGTTCCTGAGGCTGACTGCTCTTGTAAGCAAGGGTGCATTAACATATCCATTCTGTGTAAGTTTTACAGAAAAAGCTTAGTCATGACCACACAGTTGAGCTGAAATACAGCTTTGAACAATATAGTTAATCGAAGGTAGTGTAAACTAACGACCGTAAATTATTATTTCAAATAATCCTCAGATAATGTTTAATGGACTGCAATCAACATAAATTCTTCAAGATTAGAAACAATGGTACTATCATAGTGTTGTTAGTGCCATTATCTTACCTTCGGGTACAGAGTTGTCAGTTGAATATATCATCCATCCCAGAAGAGAGCCGAGAGAGTCAATCGTATCTATGAGGGCCTCTCGTAAAGGTATCCTGGTTTCAGGATCTGGGTACTCTTCTGGTTCTATAAGCAAGAAATGTTTAGTGTTGAGCCAACAGTTCAGCAGTCAATCACGTTCAATGGAGAAGAGCTAAAATCCATACATTTGCTAACTAGAGGTTTGTTACTTCTTTCTGCTGTTTTAAATGGTGGACCCAGATCTACACTGATCTGCAGTCAGTGCATTTAGGAAACAAATAAAGGGGAAAAGAGAAGTGCTGTCTACCTTCTGGCCATCAGATTTTCGAACAGCCATTTGACATGGCCATAGTATCCCCGTCCCAGCTCACCATCCAGATCATATTTCAAATGTACCGTAAGACATATGACAATATATGTTAACATAAGCAAGA
This sequence comes from Labeo rohita, assembly GCF_022985175.1. Taxonomy (NCBI): domain Eukaryota; kingdom Metazoa; phylum Chordata; class Actinopteri; order Cypriniformes; family Cyprinidae; genus Labeo; species Labeo rohita. The sequence continues at coordinate 67,427 of NW_026129253.1, forward strand.
CTGTTGTTGTGCCTGAAAGAACAGATGAAAAATTCATGTAAAAGAATGTGGATGGGTTTTAAAAAAAAGTTAGTTATTCTTAATGTGGACATTAATGAAAATCAGCTACTACATTTAAGCTGGGCTATTGCTTCTTATTTTACATTCTGCACATTACATATATAGCTTCGACAGGTAATGAATCTATGTACAGGATCCATCTCATCAGAGGTTTCCTACAAATTAAGTTGTTTAAACAACTTAGTGTTTAACACCTTTGCTTAACGGCTTTTCTAAAAGAATATTAAAGACTTTACAGATATTTCCACTTTTTTTAAAAAGCTGCCTAAGATCAAAGACACGTTTTATCATCTGCAAGATCAGAACTGAAGAGTGTAACCACCACCTGTGCCTGCGCTTATATCTGGGCTTTCATTGTGATGTCATAAGTGACATAATTTGAAAATAAAATGGAATCTACCTCACTGCACATTGCATTCTGGGTAGTCGCCACCATGTTTTGGGACACACTAAATAGCATACAATGACAATAAAGACAAATCACTAGAGGAAAAGCGGTAACACTTTACAATACGGGTGCACGAATATGCATTAATTCATGCTTAACTAATTCAGAGATAACATGAAGAACTAAACCATTTATAAATAATTACTTCAGCAACAAATGAACATTCTATATGATTCATAGATGAAGTAATCAATAAATTGTTATTAGTTAAACGTTATGATGTATTAATTCCCTAATAACATATTTTAACTAATCCTGTAAATTCATGTGTTAATTACCACAATGGGTTGAAGCCACACATTTTGTCTTCCAGTTGTCTTCTTTAATTACTCATTAGCTAATGATTTGCAAACATATCATTATGTTGTGTCTACTTGTTGAGGCACAGAACTATTAACTAATTGTTAAGTAATATGTCATTGTGGTTATGGATTTAGAATAAGTTGTGTCTCAAGTAAAGTCATAATATAATGATATCTTTGCAAATCATTAGGTAATGATTAATTAAAGCAGACAACAGGAAGTTAAAATGCATGGCTCCAACTCATTGAGTCACATGACTAATTCTGTGACAGATCAGCAGAAGCGTTTGGATCCATTTGCAGCTTTATGATCAAAGTAGGGTACAGACAGGGTCAAATCAACAGCAAACAGGGTCCACGGGGAATAGACAGACTCAGAAACGTAAGCCAGGCGAGGTTTCGGGGCAGGCGGCAGAGAAACAAATCCAGTAAACAATCCAAGGGTCGAGGAACACAGAGAAGAATCACAAACGGGTAACAGTCCAGGTATGCAATGAGAAAACAGTCCAGTAATATCCAAAACGCTCAGAAATGACAGCCGGGGCAAATCAAGACTTCGCGGAGAGGAGATGTGTGCGTGTGTTTTATACTGTGTGTGTGTAATGAGGTGCAGGTGTGTGAGTGACGTGTCAGTCCCAGGTATGAGGGGTTATGAGAGTTGGAGTCCGAATGAGACTGAATCAATATTCTGGTGAGGGTTCCCTCTGGTGGTGCGGAGGAGGCGGTACGGAAGCCTCCTCTGTAACAGAGCCCCCCCCCTGCGAGCGGCTCCTGACGCGAGGAGGTGCATGGCGCCGGGGTCTACCTCGGGGTCGAGGGGCCGGTTTCTCCGGGAACCTCCGATGAAATTCATCAGTGAGAGAGAGGTCGAGGATATCATCCGAGTTGACCCAGGAACGTTCCTCCGGACCGAACCCTTCCCAATCGACCAGGTATTGCAGTCTGCCTCCCCGGCGCCTCGAATCCAGAAGTTCGTGCACCTGATAGGCCTCCTCGCCATCGATCAAGATGGGGACGGTCTGTGGACCGGCTTCCTCCTCTAACGCCTCCTCCGGACCCCCAGCGGGTTTCAGCAACGACATGTGAAAAGTGGGAGAAATGCGATAGTTAGCAGGTAAATCGAGACGGAAGGATACTGGAGTGATTTGTCTAATGATTTGGAATGGACCAACATACCTGGGACTGAGTTTTCTGCATGGGAGTTTGAGGCGTAGGTCACGGGTGGACAGCCATACCCATTGACCAGGGGTATAGCGAGGGCCTGGGCGGCGATGCAAGTTGGCCATCTGGGTCTGTCTTCTGACAGCGTGCGAGAGGTGTACGTGAGCCTGGTTCCATGTGTCCTCACTACGCTGTAACCAGTCATTGACAGAAGGGAGATCGGCTGGTTCACCTGTCCAGGGGAACATGGGTGGTTGGAAACCGAGGATACATTGAAAGGGAGTCATGCCCGTGGAGGGTTTAGTCAGGGAGTTCTGCGCATATTCTGCCCACATGAGGTAACGGCTCCAGTCGGATTGGTTACTATAACAATAACTTCTAAGGAATCTTATTATTTCTTGATTTAGGCGTTCTGTCTGACCGTTCGATTGTGGATGGTAGCCTGAGGTCAAGCTGACATTGACGCTGAGTAGTTTGAAGAAGGCTGACCAGAGTCTGGAGGTGAATTGGGGTCCGCGGTCTGACACAATGTCTTCGGGGAGACCGTAGAACCGGAAGACTTGGTTACAAAGAAGTTCGGCGGCCTCCAAAGCGGACGGGAGCTTCGGGATAGGAATGAGGCGGCAAGCCTTGGAGAATCTGTCGACTATGGTGAAGATTACGGTGTTACCCTGCGAGCTCGGTAGATCAGTGATGAAATCTATGGCGATGTGGGACCATGGTCGTTGTGGCAGAGGCAATGGTTGTAATAATCCAGCTGGCAGGTGCTTGGAGGGCTTGGAGGTCTGGCAGACAGAGCATCGGTTAACGAATTGTATGGTTTCTGTAGCGAGGGTTGGCCACCAGAAACGATTTCTTAGAAGATGGATCGTGGCATCGATGCCCGGGTGGCCAGAGCTAGGAACACTGTGAACCTGAGTGAGTACTCGTTCTCTGAGGGCCTCCGGGACAAACAGCTTTCCGGCTGGACATTCTGGTGGGGCGGATGATTGCTGATTAGCATTCTCAATTTCGGTAATAATGTCCCACTGGACTGGTGCTAGCAGTAGAGCAGATGGGAGTATAGTCTCCTGGCGTTCAGGACGAGTGGGCATTTCGGACTGACGAGAGAGAGAGTCCGCTTTGATGTTTTTCGACCCCGGACGGTAGGTCACTGTGAACTGGAATCTGGTGAAGAATAGAGCCCATCTGGCTTGCCGGGGATTGAGTCTTTTGGCTGTTCTGAGGTACTCAAGATTTTTGTGATCAGTGAGTATGGTGAAAGGATGTTTTGCCCCCTCTAACCAGTGCCGCCATTCCTCCAGGGCTAATTTCATAGCCAACAGCTCGCGGTTGCCGACGTCGTAGTTACGTTCCGCTGGTGTCAGTTTGCGAGAAAAGAAGGCGCAAGGGTGCATCTTGGCTGGGTTACCTTGTCGCTGGGAAAGCACTGCTCCGACTCCAGTATTGGAGGCATCCACCTCCACAATGAAGGGATCCACCTCCACAATGAAGGGTTGATTGGGATCTGGGTGACGTAGTATGGGTGCTGAGGTGAATCATGCTCGTAACTCATCAAAGGCTCTTAGTGCTTCGGGGGTCCAGTTTAACCGGGCGGTTTGACGCTTAGTCATGGCTGTCAGGGGGGCTGCCACAGTGCTGAATCCCCTAATGAACCGTCTGTAGAAGTTTGCAAATCCCAAAAACCTCTGTAACTCCTTGAGGGTTTTGGGCTGCGGCCAGCGTAGAACCGCCTCCACCTTTCCGTCGTCCATAGCGACTCCCTCCTGGCTGATGATGTATCCGAGGAAGGTGGTGGATGTTTGGTGGAACTCGCATTTTTCTAGTTTGGCATAGAGCTGATACTGGATGAGACGCTTGAGTACAGACCTGACGTGCTGGATGTGTTCTGGCATGGAGTTGGAAAAAATCAAGATGTCGTCAATGTACACGATGACCCATTTGTCCAGCATGTCCCGGAAGACGTCATTCATGAAGGCCTGAAAGACCGACGGACTGTTGGACAACCCGAAGGGCATCACCCGGTATTCATAGTGCCCACTAGTGGTTGAAAAGGCCGTTTTCCACTCGTCCCCTTCTTTGATGCGGATTAAGTTGTAGGCATTACGTAAGTCCAGTTTAGTATAGTATTTAGCTTGACGAAGTTGTTATAGAGCTGAGGGGACTAGTGGTAGTGGGTATCGGAATTTGACTGTTACCTCATTAAGGCCGCGGTAGTCAACGCAGGGTCGTAGGCCTCCGTCTTTTTTCTTTACGAAGAAAAATTCTGCAGAAGCCGGTGACGTGAATGGACGAATGAATCCCTTGGTTAGTTCCTCCCTGATGTATTCACTCATGGCTATCGATTCAGGCTGGGAGAGAGGGAAAATACGACCCTTAGGAGGCGACTGCCCTGGCAGTAACTCAATGGCACAGTCGACCGAGCGATGTGGTGGTAGTTGTGTTGCCTTAACCTTGCTGAAGGCCAGTCTCAGATCGTGATACATACTGTGTCGTGAGACACAGTTCTTCTGACAGAAGTCACCCCATTGAAGTAATCTCCCCTCTCTCCATTCGATATATGGGTCGTGTTTACGCAGCCAGGGGAGTCCTAGGATTAGCTTGTGGTGAGCAGATTGAATGGCGTAGAATTGGATAGATTCCTTGTGAAGGGCCCCGATGTGCATGAGGATGGTTTCAGTGACGCTCTGCACCCTCCCCTCTCCTAGAGGTCGGCCGTCTAGCGCCTTCACTGCCAGGAAAGAGGAAAACGGAGTGAGAGCAATATTATGTTTCCGAGCGAACTCAGTGGAAATGAAATTTCCTGCAGCGCCAGAATCGATTAAAGCAGTGGTTGATATAACCTGATTAGCGACATGCAAGACTACAGGTAGCTGGATGGTTGAAGAAGTATTTACACTCACCGCACGATTGGGACGGATGGGACAGGTGGACTAGGTGTGACCCGCCTGACCGCAGTAGAGGCAGAGATGATCCTGCATACGCCTCTCTCTTTCCTCCGGAGTAAGGTGAGTGTTGCCGATCTGCATGGGTTCCGGAGAATTGTGGGTTTTGGTAAATGACTGAGTCACGTTTCGTGGGGAGCGTCGAGTACGAATGAGATTATCTACTTGAATGGTGAGCTCAATGAAGCTGCTGAGTGAACGACCCTCGTTGCGGCACGCCAATTCCGACTGGAGCTCTTGGTTGAGTCCGCAACGAAAAAGCAGCTTTAAAGTGTCCTCTACCCACGTTGTTTGGGCGGCCAGCGTGCGAAAAGATAGAGCGTAATCCGCTGCCGTTCTCCTTCCCTGCGACAAGTTTAACAACTCCTCACCCGCGCTTCTTCCTCTGGCAGGATGTTCAAAAACCTCGCGAAAATGTGCTAAGAAGTCGCAGAAGGTGGTATGAACAGGAGTGTCGGTCCTCCATACCGCCGTCGCCCAATCCAAAGCTCTTCCGGTTAGCAGAGCACAAACGAAAGCTATACGGCTCGAGTCTGTGGGATATAGAGCGGGTTGTTGATTTACAAACAATGTACATTGTAGTAAAAAGCCCTTACATTTGGTTGGATCGCCATCAAACTTTTCTGGGAAGGCGAGACGAGGACTGGTGGGCGCTGGAGGGCTTGCGACGGCTGGAGTAGCGGGAGTTGGAGGCGGCATGCTAGGCTCAGGAGTTATCGCTGCGGGGGTAATTTGTAGACCCTGCAAGGTTCTCACCAGCTCCTCAGTCAGCGTTGTCAGACGAGCTAGTTGGTGGTGGTGCATCGCGAGCTGAGTGGCTTGGGCGGAGAGCTCCGACGACAATTGGGCCACAGCTGCTGGATCACCGTTTGGCGAAGTCTTCTGTGACAGATCAGCAGAAGCGTTTGGATCCATTTGCAGCTTTATGATCGAAGTAGGGTACAGACAGGGTCAAATCAACAGCAAACAGGGTCCACGGGGAATAGACAGACTCAGAAACGTAAGCCAGGCGAGGTTTCGGGGCAGGCGGCAGAGAAACAAATCCAGTAAACAATCCAAGGGTCGAGGAACACAGAGAAGAATCACAAACGGGTAACAGTCCAGGTATGCAACGAGAAAACAGTCCAGTAATATCCAAAACGCTCAGAAATGACAGCCGGGGCAAATCAAGACTTCGCGGAGAGGAGATGTGTGCGTGTGTTTTATACTGTGTGTGTGTAACGAGGTGCAGGTGTGTGAGTGACGTGTCAGTCCCAGGTATGAGGGGTTATGGGGGTTGGAGTCTGAATGAGACCGAATCAATATTCTGGCGAGGGTTCCCTCTGGTGGTGCGGAGGAGGCGGTACGGAAGCCTCCTCTGTAACAAATTCAATATCCATAACCACAATGACATAATTAACAATTAGTTAATAGTTCTGTGCCTCGACAAGTAAAGTCACAACATAATGATATCTTTTCAAATCATTAGCTAATGAGTATTTAAAGCAGATGACTGGAAGTTGAAGTACATAGCTTTGATCACTGTGGTAATTAACATATAAATGTTCATCATTAGTTAATAAAATAAGTTATTAAGGAATAAATACATTATGACATATTTAACTAATAACAATTTATTGATTACTTAATCTATGAATCATATAGAATGTTCATTAGTTGCTGATGTAGTAATCATTAATAAATTGTTTAGTTCTTTATGAATTATACTTTAACTCGTGATTATCTGTGCATTAATTAAACAAGAATTAATGCATATTTTTTAACATGTATTGTAAAGTGTTACCGGAAAAATGACAGTATTTCACTGAAAAAAAAAAAATCGGTTGCATTAACATAAAAAAATATGTAATCGGTTGCACATATTTTTATTATCTTCTCTCAACATAATTTATCTCTGTTTATGTTACATAACTTGTGTTTGTCAAATGAACATGATTTCTTTATGTTGTTTTTATGCTTTTTATGTCATGTTACCTTGTTGATTTAACATATATATATTTTTTTAATTAAAGCCTTATCTCCATATTGTGACGCGGTCAGAGACTGATCCGGAGGCGTGGGATCCATTTGCGACAGCTTTATTAACAAAGTGGAGTACAACAGGCAGAGTTCAATCAACAACAAACGGGGATGACGCAGATAATCCAAAGAGTAAACGATAGTCCAGGTGATAGGTCGGGGCAGGCGGCAATAAATCATACACGAGGAATAAACAGTCCAGTCGGCAACGATAAGGCGATAAACAAGGGGAGAAATGCTCAGGATTGATAGTCAGACTAACTAAAACTTCGCGAGGAAACCCGCCAACCTGGCGGTCTATAAATGGCCGCCAGAGGGGAAGTGACCCGGAGGACCCGGAACCGGAAGTGGGGATCCCAGGTACGGGGTGATGGGAAATGTAGTGCGTTAAAAGTCTGGTGATGGTTCCCGCTGACGGCGGTCGGAGGGAGCCACAGAGACCACGTTGGTGACACACATGCAGTGGTATTTCAATACATTGCATAGAACTATGATAAAATGTACGATAAATCCAGATAAAATTAATTACAGAACAAAAAAAAAACTTTGGTAAACTATAAGTATTACATTTTTAAATAAATAAAAGCATTTTAGCAACCTTAATATTGTAGATTTTTAAGCAAGGCAATAAGCAAAAACATTTTTGGAAAAAAAAACTATTTTTTTAATAGTACACAACAATCCATACTGATTACAAATATACAGAGAAGCATGTTACAGAAACTTTATCTTTGAAATTACTTTATCTTTGAATTACAGTTAAAGTTCTAGGATTGTGAACGGTAGGACAAGAAATACAATGCAAATACAAATATGTGCATGGATAATGGCAGAAATGTCCAAAGTGTGGATGTTTTGGATGTTTCGGTAACTCCAATCTAACTGCAACTGGTACTGTGCTCCCTTAATACACTGACACATTCAACAGACAGGGAGAGAGAAAAATAATAGATTAATATTAACATTTGCAACATCGTCAGACAAAGAGATTTTAAAAGTAGCAAAAATTACCATTAACATAAAGGCTTTGGACTGACAGTGAAGTGGATGTCAGTAAGTGCACCCGTCTGGTGAAATATCAGATATCTGTAAAATATCAGAAGTATGCATCAGTTTTACAACAGTTAACAATTATTATAATTAAGAGTACTGGATTATGCTTATCAAATAACATGAAGATATATCATTCAAAGCAGTCATCAGAGATGTATGCATGTGAATGCAACCTCTCAAAACAGAAGTAAAAGTTTTTAATAATACTTACTACTACTAAACAGCATTCCAAGGAGAATAAGAGGTCTTCACAGGACAGGAGAAACCAGACATCTAAACAGAAAGTATATTCAATGTTAATTTTATTTACGACAACATGCATTGTACTGGCTTTTTGATTGTCTGCAGTAAAGTCTTCTTCATTATAAGTTGTCATAAAAAGCAACAGAACTTAAATAACATCCAGTTAGTACATCCGGTTATCCCACATTCTAAGGAACAACAGCCAGTTGTTACAATATGTTATTTTTGATTAACACAATTAAGAAAGTTAGTTCTGCAGTGTTGATGTTCATGTCAATGCCACAATAAAATGTTGGAGCAATTTAATGTTATGACTCTTTGGTCAACAAGTCTGAAATGAGTTACTAACATTTTTGTAAAACATTTGTGGCATGTTAATATGACTTAATAATCATCTATAAATGTATATAAAGTATGTATTCAGTAAAAGACTAGTTAATCATTAACAAAACACTCTCAAATGACATAAATGATCATTATTATAAAGTGTCACTCTGTAGAACAAACAGATTTGTGTGACAAATTTGATACAATGTTTTTTTCTTACTTCCTTTTTTTTTCAAACACATTTGGCAACCTTGCTGACAAAATGGAAGTGAAAGCAGATGGTTTTACATGGAGTGTTTACTCCTGAATGGAACATTTTCTTTCTTTCTTTCTTTCTTTCTTTCTTTCTTTCTTTCTTCATTTTGAAAAACTGATCATCAAACTGTTTTTTTCATGTGTAAATTTACATGTATGAAATGTGAAACCAAGGACATTTTAAGATCTTGTCTAGTAGCCGAACATTTTTATCAAAGTCTTCAGCTGTGGAGCACAAAGGCACTTCCTTATTAATGTAAGTAAGCATAAAATACTAACTCAATCATGAAACACTCACAAAAATATGATTAAATATTTTTACAAACAGGGATAACAACATTTTAACATTTTATGCTCATGTTCTTTTTTTTTTTTTTTTTTAAACTTTTATGTAACTGATAATAATGATCAGTGTAAATGAAAGTAGCCTACTGTTGCTACAACGTATTCCATAGTTGTTAAAGTTTGAAATGAGTTTGTTTTTTACACTGTAGGTAAAATGAAATATAATAAATGTATTTCATATATATAACTTATGCATGACCTTTCTTACTATAAGCAGAATATTTCACTTTTATGACTGAGAAAGGGAAGTCATCACTTTCTCAATGTATTTACATATAAGTTGTTTAATATCACAATTACAATCAACAAACTGTCAGCAATCAGAGAGGAAACAATGGCTGATTTATGTTCACTCACTCAAATTCTCAATAATCTTGAGTCTTTCCAACATACCCACACATGGACATTATATGTCTGCTTTTTGTCATCATGTGCAGTGTCTGATCTTACTAATGTGGTGCCAAATTTTGTGATCTTTTATAAATGCACATCTGTGGATATTTGATAAACCTACATTTATCCACAATGGATTTGATCTGATAACTATTCTTTGTACAAATGAGAATATAAATTAAAATGGTTATTTTTGTTTTCTTTGATCATTATTTAATATTTTAATTCTCTTTGATTTCTTCACTTTGTCAAACACTGATTAAAACCAAATCTGTGGTTATCCTCTTAAAATATTGTTCTATCAAATCTATCTAATCTATATTATTAAAAAATAATTTTTAAAATATTCTGAGATTACAGTTACTTTTTATTGATTACATATTATTCACACAATAGCAAAAAATTATTCAAAATGTATTGATCCTCATAAATTCTTCTTTTTCACACATTAAAATACACAAAATTACATTATTTCTGATTTGCATGTAATGCAGGGATACACATATTTATTTATGTATTTATTTATTTATTTATTTATTTTTGTCAGCCAAACCCCTTTCACCTAATATATTTACTTTAAGTACCCCTGAGATTTTAAGTGGTTGAATTAATATCACATTAATATACTGTGTCATATCTATCAGAAGAAAGTAATGTAATTTTGTCTGTTGGTTTTCAAAACAGCATAGTAGAAACTATATTTTTCATTTTAGATATAAATACATCTAAAAAAAAATATATTTTTGCAGTGTAAATACAATTGTCTGAAATAAGTGTGAGCAGACCACAGGAGTTTTTAATCAGACTATTTGTCTGCATTGACACCATCAGCATCACAACACCTGTGTGTGACAGCAGCGGTACAGTACAGTCATCAGACCTGTTCATACTGTTCAACCACAGATTGAGTCCACCAGTGTCTGTTATTGTACTGACTGTATTGCTAAGCCATCAGATAAGTGAACTGCAGCAATTTAATCTCCACCGTGTGAATTTGGTTTGAGATTAAGTCAAGTCAAGTCAAGCTTTATTGTCATTCCACTACATGTGTGGACATACAGTGGAATGAAATGTCATGTCTCGCAGGACCACGGCGCTACATAAATAAACATAAATATGAACATAAATACACGAGACGTAGAAACAATTTTTTTAAACCTATACATGTAACTATACATATACTATAAATAATTGACTATACATACACACAACCTAAGACAGACTATACAAGTAGTTTACATAATAACTGTGCATGATAATGTGCATAAGGTATTTAAAGGTTAAGATGCAAATAGTGCAAAATGATTTGTGGTGCGTTGACAAGTAGACATTTGTAAGTCCTTATTAGGTCCTTGTAACGTTAATAAGTGTTAACAAGAAAGTGTCTGGTGCATAGAGAGAAAAGAGTGTTTCTACAGGTGGTTTGTCTAGCCCACTCACCTGTAGGTAGCACACTCAGAGGTGCACAGTGTTTTCTGTGTACATGTAGTGTTTATAGGAAAGTGTCTGGTGCATATAGAGATGAAAGAATGTGTTACTACAGGTGGTTTGTCCAGCCTACTCACCTGTGTGTAGCGGACTCAGAATTGCAAAAATTGTGTTTTGAGTTTTTCAACAGTTTACATTTTGGATAAGGTTTCAGAGGGGGGTGAGGTGGTTGGAACTGAGGGCTCTCACAGCCTGGGGGAAAAAGCTGTTGAGCAGTCTTGCAGAGCGGGCTCTGATGCTCCTGTAGCGTCTTCCTGATGGCAGGAGCTGGAAGAGATGATGGGAGGGGTGGGTGGGGTCCTTAACGATACTAGTGGCTTTACCTGAGCATCGTGCAAGAAAAATGTCCAGGATGGAGGGGAGAGGGGCACCGATGATCTTTGCAGCTGTGTTCACTGTCCGTTTTAGGGTCTTGTGGTCAGCAGCACTGCAGTTCCCGTACCAGACAGTGATGCAGCTGGTCAGCACACTCTCAATGGTGCCCCTGTAGAATGTGGTGAGGATGGGTGGAGAGAGACTTGCCCTTTTCAGCCGGCAGAGAAAGTGTAGGCGCTGTTGTGCCTTCTTGGAGAGTGACATGGTGTTGGTGGTCCAGGTGAGATTCTCCGTGATGTGCACCCCCAGGAATTTAGTGCTGACTCTCTCCACAGCTGAGCTGTCGATGGTCAGTGGGGGGTGGTCAGCAGAGTTCCTCCTGACGTCCATCACAACCTCCTTTGTCCGTTGTTGCTGATGAGACCTACCACCATTGTGTCATCAGCAAACTTGATGATGTGGTTGGAGCTGAACTTGGCAGTGCAGTCGTGGGTCAGCAGCGTGAAGAGCAGCGGGCTGAGAACACAGCCCTGTGGGCCACCTGTGCTCAGTGTGGTAGTGCTCGAGGTGTTGTGGCCGACACGGA
>NW_026129254.1:0-78475 GCF_022985175.1 Labeo rohita
CATGATATCAAAATTAATACTGTGTAAATAATTATTCACTCAGTTATTCATTTTATTAGGTACTAGTTTACTGCTTGATGCATAAAAGCACATGTTCATTGATCGGACAATTGTTTATCAGAGATACAACAAACAAAACCATAACAATTTTAAATTGCATGTAAAATGGCATGTTAAATGTTAAATCATAAGAAACCAAATAACAAAATTCTGATGAATAATCTCAAATATGATGATCACTGCTGAGAAAGTGATTCTTCTTGTTTACATTTTTTCCATAGTGGTATAAGTACTCTATTCTCTAATAAGGGATAATAAAAATGTACTTGTTTCTGACTTTCTGGTAGAATCAGGCAGAGTAGAGGCTACTAGAAAAATAAACTAAACATCTCACAGCTGATCTTCACTGAGCTGGACTCTCTTATGACATCTGGAGATACTTTTACATTAGGAGATTCTGCAACAACCCAAAACAGATCAATAACTACATTGCATATCCTAAGTGACCATGTTGACAAGTACAACATGTAATTACAAGGTCCATTGTCTGGCTGAGACTTTGGTTCATTCAAATAAGACCTTCACAGCTATTCAAATATTCCTGTATAAATATTAAACATAATCAATAATCATTTTGTACTTTGTGTTTGAACTTTCCGCTGATCAGACATGCTGAAATATTCTAGATGATGAAACTTCACAAAAAAATGAACACAAATGTAAACATAAAGTATTTAAGAAAATATTAAACAACATAAAACACTTACTGTAGGAATGAACCTGCAAAAAGAGGTGAAGAACTATGAAGACAAAAAACTTCATTGCAGTGAGTGTGACAGAGACAGAATAAAACGCAAATAATGGGTGGATTAGGAAGTAACACATCTGACCACAGGAAACATAATTTAGGCTACTGTACATTTTCATGTAGCTGAAACTGTGTATATTAAGACTACACGTAATGACATGCAATGTAACATGTGCACACAAGGAACTTATCTTGGTGATAAGCCCTGAACCACAATGTGGGGAAAACAAATTCAGTTTTATTCTGCATATGACTTCCCTCCATACAGCAAGATTAGGCTATCATTAGCAGATGTAACCAGGACTCTGTAAACACTGTAATAAATTGCCCATGTTTTCCCTGTTTTTCTCCATATTTTCAGCATGTAGTGCTGGGCAAACCGAACAGCAAGATGCGCCGCAACTGTAGTGCATGTTCATAATATACAACTAAAAACAACTCCAGCCTTTATATATGCCAACCAATGTCATATTGATCACATGTAACCTGATTTCTTCTTGATTACAAAATGAATTACAAAATTGTGTAAATGTATTATTTAAGGTTTGATTTAAAGGGGTCATCGGATGCAAACTTCACTTTTTGATGTTGTTTGAACATTAATGTGTGTTGACAGTGTATGTACAAATCTACCCTATAATGATAAAAATCCATGCAGTGGTTTTTAATTAATCTGTAAAAATAATATCCCCAGAAGTGTGTATAAGCGTTTTTTTATGAATCTTTGCCATCACCTTTCCTTATAACGTGGTAGTTAGGAAGTTTAGCGGCTAAACACAGCTAAATGCAGCTAAAGTAAACAAGATCATCATTCCACGGAGAGAAGAGAGGGGCGGGGCAAGCAGAGCTCATTTGCATTTAAAGGAACAACCCCTTAGAATGAGATGATTTTTGAAGAGCTCATTTTGACAAGGTAAAAAGGATGTTGTTTTACAAAACCATTGAGAATTTTGAATCAAAGTATATTAGAGACTTTTCATTAAGACCCTAAAGAATCATATCAACTTGTGGAAAATGGGCATCCGATGACCCCTTTAAGCATTAGATTTATGCAAACTGATAGCGACACCTGGTGGCCAAACAAACCTTAGACGCTTGACAGAGGGGTCCTTTGAGGTGCAGTCATTTGTGTACAGGGAGAAGAGCAGTGGGAAGGGAACACATCCTTGAGGGGCACCAGTGCTGATTAAGGGTCCTGAATATGAGTTTCCCCAGTCACTAGCTGCTGCTGATGTTTTTAACTTTAAACCGAAGTTTCTGGCTAAAACAGGAGTCCGCCATCCATAATGCTTTCTTTAGTGTTTTGTTTTGATGAGCTATGTTTCTTCCTACCTAAAGTCATCAATTGATTGATCACCATATGCAAAATGTTCAGTTATTATTGATTAATTAATTTCAGATCATTAATACTAACTTGGTTTTAGTCTTCCAATGAAATGAGAGAAAGATATTTCTAACCATTCATCCTTTAACAAAAGTAGAGGCTATGACAAGATCCTTTTTTAAACTTTATTGAATTGATTCAGTGTAACTCTGGTATGTTTTAGTTTAAAAATAAATGTCACTCACAAGTTCATGTGGCAGTTGCCAAAACTTCAACAGTAGAGGTCGCTCTTGAAACTGAAATTGATAGAATTCAACAACATGACATTTGTGATGCATTTAAAGTAATACATGACCTTATTTCCAGGCCTAGATATCACAGTTTTAAATCAGCTACCCAATCAAAGCTGCCAGAATATGGTAAACGTTTGAAAATACAACAACAACATAATCTGCAGAACATTTTTATTGTATATATAGTTTAAAATGTATTTTAATTTTATAGTAAACTCAGCTGACCAGTGTCACTATTTCAGTTTTGTCTTTTAGAGTGTGATTTTTAACAACTACAAGAAATGGATACCACATTTTTTGAAGTGAGAAAAGTGAAGTATTAAAGATCTGGAGATCTGGAGTTCTTAAGAATAAAAACTTGAGTGATGTCATAGTGTAACCATCTGTATAGCTCCCTATATAAATATATAGAGAGGCTTTTGCATATATATATATATGAAGAGTTAAATATGCAAAACCAGCTAAAAGCCATCTTGGTCAAAAATGAGATAATGATACTGAGTGAATGCTCCTGACACAAATTATACGTCCATCAAATACTTTTACTTTACAAACTTTACAAACTTGCTAAATTCCAGCCTCAGCCCAATCAGAAGTACCAGTACTTACATAGAAACCTATACAAAGTAGCCAGAAAGAAATGCTAATGTTAAAGAAATACGTCAGATGGATTTAGAGGCTTTTGCACTCTTCATCTTATGGGTCATTCCTGGGATTCAGTAACAGCTCAGCTCAACTTTGTTTGTTTCCTGAATAACTGAAGCAGATGCTCTCAATTAGGCCTGAGGAAGAGGTAATGAAGAAAAAATATAAAAATGGAGAAGTGGTCAAAAAGCAAAAAGAAATAGGGTATTTAAATTGCTTAGTTTCAGTTTTTTAGAAACTGTTTGGCAGTGAAAACTCATTGGTCCAAATTGTCTCTCATTGGTGCTCATCTGAGCACTTTAGCCATGCAAAAACATGGTTAAAACATAGCATGGTAACTTCAACAAATACATTTTTATCACAGTATTTTATTTCTTTAAAACTATGCTAGATTTTAGGCTTGGGTTTAGTGAAACGGTGCACAAAGTGATATAATGTCAGGTATAGATTGAAGTTTACGTGTTTTTATGTTCTATTAAAACTTTAACAATCAGATATGCTTTGTTACCTATACGATTTTGAAGTTGGAGAAGAAAATGAGATGGGAGTTTTTCGACGTACCCTAACTGTCATGAACTGGAATACAAAGAGTTCACGCAGAGCTAGACAAGACAAGCATTTGAAGTTAAAAAATGTATAAATTGTCTTTTTTTTTTTTAGAAAATAACCAATTGTTTCGCTAGATAAGACCCATCTTCATTTGATGGGATCATTTAGAGCCCTTTGAAGTCACATTTAAACTGCATTTTGGAAGTCCAAATTTGGTGCACCACAGAAGTCCATTATATGGAGAGAAATCATGAAATGTTAATTTCTTTATGACTGAAGAAAGAAAGACTTGAACATCTTGGTCACCTGCTGTTCAGTCTGTATTTCAACAAAATGTGGGAAGGATCATGCTTCTTTGAAACAATCGTAACATAAAAAAAGCCATTTTTAAAGCTAAATACACACTGGAATTAATAATTCACTAAAAACAGGATGTCAGTGACTATTCTCTATTCCATCTATGATGTAATCAACTAGGTTTTGTGGGAGGAGAAGCTAACGGCACAGGATGGACCTTTTGTTTTTTTGAGTAATATAGAATACTAAGAAGAATATTTATACATATATATATTCTCTGGAAGTAAAGATACTTTATTTATAGTGACTGTACATAATAAAACTTGAGATTCATCAGTGCATTTTCAACAAACTGTACACAATTTTCTGTGTTTGAGTGAACTAGTTTATATATATATAATTCTCCAATGCAAGTGGAGTGTGAGAAAAGAGACAGAATGAGACTCAAACAATGGGTGAATTAGGAAGTGACACATCAGACCACAGACTATTTAATGCACTGTGTGGTCATTTCTATGACGATGAACGTTGATCATGTGACCACATGTACAGCTGTCTTCACCCATATCTGGTGCAAAAACTCACACTTAATGAAGGAAGGTAGTTTTGTAAAAGTTACATATAAATGTGCCAAAACAAAGTCAAGTGGTTCAGTTGCTCATTTATCAGACAACTGACAGAGAAATAATAATACAAATTAAGTCAATATGCTCATTTTGGAAATTGTTTATAACATGCTGTAACTTTGTTAGGATTATGTTTAATACACTTATTTGTACTTGTATGACGATAAATTTATTTTTTATTAACTTTTTTTTTTTTTTTTTTTTTTTGAAAGGGCAATAGAAAACACAAACATTTTTCTACACTCTGTTTTCTTTATTTCATACTTTTCCATACTGCATATAGGAGCCCTGTTTATGTCCCTAAGCATGTGAAGAAGACAATTTCTATCAGAAAATACTCCTCACCCTTCCCACAACTGGTTTAGACCTTTTCTTTTACAGAACTAATGCCCAATACTGTGTATATTATATTTACTTAATAATATTAATAACTGTAATGTATCTGTTCACCTAGTACATACAAATCAATCATATCCCACTGCTGCTATACTTTATATATTATCTACTTATTTAACTGTCAGTCCTGTTTTTACGGTGTGTACCTTGTAGTACTATTGTCAGTATTTATTGTTCATATTTATTGTTGTCTTTTAGCCCTTGTTACTGTCTACTACACTCTATTGTTTCATTTTCATCCATTGTCATGCAATGTGCTAAAAATGAAAATAAATTTGACTTTAACTACAGTAATACTATATAGTAAAACAAATATGTCAGGTTTATGTCTTTGTGTTTTTAGAAAACCTTATATAGACATGCTGAAATATTTTAGTGAAACATTATTTATTATAAATATTGACATACATTTTTAAGAAGACAATGAACAGCAGAGATTTACTGTAAGACTAAACCTCCAAAAGAAGCTGAAAAACTGTGTTGATGAAAAACTCCATTAGAGCAAGTGTGAAAGAGAGAGAATGAGACCTAACAATGGATGAATTAGGCAGTGGCAGATCAGACCACAGGAAACCATTTAATGCATTGAACAGTTTTATGTAGAACAAAGTAGAGAATATTAGACATGTGCAAATGTAATATTGTACAGTGTGAACAAGAACATTTCATATAATAGATTTAGAGGCCTTAAATATAGTTAAAGATATTTAAAGATAAATATTTAAACTGTGGTATAAGCTTCATGATTATCACAAATATATATATATACTGACTAATGAAAATAAACCTACTTTTCTCCAAGTAATGATACTTTATTTATAGCTGTATGATGAAGACATGAGATTCATCTGTGCATTTCCAACAAACTGTAGACTTGATCTTCTGCATTTGAGTGAACTGGTTTGTCAGGGATCGTGCAGTACAGATGATAAACATTCTTAAAGAAAAAGAACGATTATTAAAGACAGAAGAAAATGTGTTTGTATTTTGTTCAAGATGGATGATTATGTATGTTTGGTGTGTGACTATGTTCACAAATACCTCATTTTCCTCTATATTTCCCTGTTCCTGTTGTTTATTGACCAAAACATCTGTAATGCAATGCAGAAGCATTTATCACTTAAAAAACAAGTTGACCTTAATGAAAAGCTCTTTGTTATAAAACTTTAATGCATTTTTAGCTTTGACACTTTGCACAGCAGAATCATCTTTTCTCAGACTCATTCTGTGCAAAAGTGTTGTGATGAATTTAATATTTGTCCAGCTTCCTCCTTATTAGCTTAGCGTGATTGGGAAGCTAAGTTTCCCATCTTCTAAATGTAAACATTAAAAATGCTGTTTTTGGATTGGAGAGGAAGTTTTGAATTGTGAAACCACAGTGTGTTTTTATAGTAGGTCTAATTAACTTTTATGTGAAAAGAAAGAGAACGATTTGATTCCTCAAGTATGACCATTTTAATGAAAGAAACATCTCATTACCTGAGGGCTGGTAAATTGAATTTACAGACATAATGAAAGAGTTAGTGTCTGTGGGATCTGTTGTGTTGTCCTGATGTGACTCTGGGTGTTCGGGGCCTTTGAAAAAACAACATGATGAAGAGGGTCAAACAGAGCTAATAGAAAACCAGAGGACAAATGCAAAATGACTACACCATGACTAAATGATGCATTTGCACAGAAGAAAGTAAGTCTTATGGTTTTGTAACAGTGTAAATTATTTTCATTTTGGCCTGAACTGTTCCTTTAAAAGAAGATGTGGTTAATAATGCAATAATGATGATCTGCTGAAGACTTGAAAGGGAAATAGTACCAGACACTGCATTTGTTAGCTGCTATGCTTTTAAGCCAAGATCATTTCCTGAGAATGATGTTCTCTTACCTCCACATATGGGTTGAGATGTGGCTGGTACAGAAGTGATCAGAGCATATGTCTCTGCAGGTCCAGAACAACTCTAAATAACATAATTAATAATTAAGATCAAGTCCCTTTCACATATAGTGATTTTAAAGATTGTAAATGCACAGATACTCACCATACCAATTTCTTGACTGGGCACATCTGGTTTTATTGATCTCATTTTATTGCTAAGAATCAAATATTGATTTCATAAATGCATATATCAGAAAAGAAGCTAAAAATGTACACATTTAGCTCCTGGACTAAAAAGTAATTTTATATACAACAATACATATCACAGACTACTGAATTCAATGCATGAAAAAATAACTTACTGTTTTCTTCTTTTTTTACCTAGAAAACAATGAGCTACTGAATTATGTGTTTAATTCTATATTGCATGATAAATTCTGTATTCAACAGCATGAAGTTCAGTATATATACAAAAGAACGTATAATAGGCCTCATTCATGACATAAATTTTCGCATTCATGAAAGATGATCCAAAGATCACACAAAATTCCTGTACACAATTCACATAATTGTAATTCATGGGCAGGGATAATGCTAATTGTGAATGAGTATGCAAATGCACACTATTTACAAATGATTCAAATTCATTAACATCAGAGGTTTACAATGCATTTACTTTTTATGCACAAATGACTCTGAATTTACTCTGAATGTTTCATGAACAAGGCCCAAAGAATGTATATTTGTAAACTTTACTTACTTGCAAACCAGCACAGACAGATGAGTCCAGACAAAATTACAGCAACACCAGTGGAAACCAACACTTTAAATGATATATCTGTGTCAAAACAAAACCAGCACTTTAATCCATGTTTATGTGTATTATTATGTTTAATATGTGTGCTTTAGATACACAAAACAATTGAGAAAATCTTGAATATAGAGATTTGAAATAGACTGAAATAGTCAAATCAGTTAAAATAAGGAAAAAAGGGACTCAAATAATAATAAAACCTGTGTTTTGTGATGTGAGTGGTTCCCCTTCAGGAACTCGAGCTGCGTCGAAAACGCTATGGGAGCGCCTCCAGCGTGACCACGCTCTGAAACACGTGTGCATATAGTCCAATGGAGAAGCGAGACGTCACAGGCGGGGTGACGTAGAGACCAGGAAGCTTAAAAGCATGTGCGGTGCATGCAGCTGGCAGCTACTGTCTTTCAGCAAGCGCGCTGTGTGTGTGTGTGTATGTGTCACTCTGTTTTTTGTGCTAGTTTGCACAGCTTTTATTTGAGAGTGTCACTATGTCCTACAAAGCATTCTTACGAATATAAGCAGCGGCATTTTAGACTGTGTGTTCCTCTCTGCCTGCGCTATTTCGGGTGGCGATACACACAATCTATTTGTTGTCTGTCTGGGAACGAAGTATGGGAGTCAGTTCTCGAGGGAGCTGACTGCCCGCGTTTGCATTCCCCGCGCTCAGCTCACGCTTCAGCTCACGCTTCGTTCCCGGAGGGCTCTCTTCGAGGAGGGAGCCCTTGTGAACTTCCCTGTGGCTCAGGTCCCGCTTTTGCCGAGGCAGAGCGGCGACTGCGGCCGTGGGGATCGCACATAGATCGACGGACGGGTTAGAGACGGGTCCGCCCTATCTCTGCCTTTCTCCCTAGATCTAGCGCTCTCTTTTTGGGTTTGGAAGCCCGCGCTGCGGTTCTTCCCCCTTTGAATGAGAGCTAGCGGCGAAGCGGGCTGCATCAGCTCCCGAGGGAGCTGACTGCCCGTACTCTCGCTGCGCACGCTTCGTTCCCGGAGGGCTCTCTTCGAGGAGGGAGCCCTCGTGAACTTCCCCGCGGCTCAGGTCCCGTTTTTGCCGAGGCAGAGTGGCGACTGCGGCCGTGGGGATCGCACATGGATCTACGGACGGGTTAGAGACGGGTCCGCCCTATCTCTGCCTTTCTCCCTAGATCTAGCGCTCTCTTTTTGGGTTCGGAAGCCCGCGTTGCGGTCCTTCCCCCTTTGAATGAGAGCTTGCGGTGGAGCGGGCTGCGTCAGCTCTCGAGGAAGGCTCGCTCTTGGAAGGCTCTCTTCGAGGAGGGAGCCTTCGTGAGCTTCCCCGTGACTGCGCCCGTGGGGATCACAGCATAGATCTGTGAACGAGTTAGAGACGTGTCCGCCCTCTCTCTGCCTTTCTCCTTAGATCTAGCGCTCTCTCTCGGGGCTCGGAAGCCCGCACTGCGGTTCTTCCCCCTCTGAGTGAAAGCTAGCGCTGCTGCGGCTATCTTTCTCAGAGGAGATTGATGCTGTCCGCATATGAGCTGACTGCATTTTAGATCGCTCGTTTCTACCTGCTCTCGCTTTTAAAGAATAAATAAATAAATAAATAACAGGAACGGGGATTCAAGCGATTTATGTGTGGTTTGTTCGGGAGCTGAGCATGTACAGTCCGCCCTTGAGGGGGCGGGCTATGTTCATTCATAAATGTGTTCAAAAAAAAAAAAAAAAAACGTGCATTTTGAATGTTTAGCTGTTCTCCTATTGTTATTTAATTCTGATGAATCAAATTTATTTACTGCACTCTCACCCTGTACTTTCGCTAAGTGTGTGGATGCTGCTAGGAAAAAGTGGCTTAGCTGTGGCTGCCAGGGCATCTGCATACTGAACCTTATTGACATTTTGTCAGTATTAGCTCATTCTGAGCATGGGCGGTGCGGCATCGAGATGTCGTCCTCGCCCATATGAAAGAACTGGGGTTGTGACTGAACGCAGAGAAAAGTGTGCTTTCTCCATTACAGAGAACCACTTATCTAGGCGTGGGGTGAGATCGACCACGATGCAGGCATGTCTTTTTCCTGCTCGTGAAGCAGTTTCATAATTGCTGGGTCTGATGGCAGCTGTGTCCAACGTGATACCTTTTGGCCTGCTGTACATGAGACCCCTGCAGTGGTGTTTTAAGACCAAGGGGGTTCTCCCTGAGGGGAAACCTGCTTTGCATGATCAAGGTCACGCAGCGATGCCTACGTGCCTTGGACGTGTGGAGGAGACCTTGGTTCTTGTCTCAGGGCCTGGTGCTGGGAGCTCCTTGTTGCCGCGTATGCTAGCGACGGATGCCTATCCCTCGCCGGCTGGGGAGTGGTCATGAGTGGCCACCCCGCCCACGGTCTGTGGAGCGGTCACCATCCAATTTGGCACTTCAGCTGCCTGGAGATGCTGGCTGTGTTTCAGGTACGGAAACACTTTCACCCAGACCTATGAGACTATGGTCCTGACTCCTATGGTCCAGGACCTCTGAGGGCAGGCCCTACTGGGGAAGGGCGTGGTCCACTGCATTCTTTGGTGCCCGTCTCTCCTCTGTGCCCTCGGGAGATTAGCCTGCCAACCCTGCCGGTCTTCCCACTCTGGTGGGCCCCGAGCAGGGTCTGGTAATGGAACAGGAAGTAGACACTCTCTTAAGGAAGGCCATCGAGGTGGTCCCTCCTCACGTCAGGGAGTCCGGGTTCTACAGCCGGAACATTGTTCCGAAGAAGGAGGGGGAGGTTGCGTTCAGATCTGAAGAACGCATAACTCCACATATCCATCCTTCAACACAGGAAGTTCCTGAGGTTCGCTTTGGGGGCGAAGTGTACAAGTGTCGGGTTCTTCCGTCCAGCCTTGCACTCTCACCCCACACTTTCACAAGTGTGTGGATGCTGCACTGGCTCCTCTGGATTCCAGGGCATCCACATACTGATCTATATCAACGATTGTTGATAATAGATTGTTTCAGAGCTTTGGGGGTTTGACATCGAGATGTCGTTCTCGCTCATATGAAAGTGTTGGGGTTGAGACTGAACGCCAAGAAAAGTGTGAGAAAAGGCCGGTCACTCACTGCAAAGCAGTTTCAACAACTGCTGGGTCTGATGGCAGCTGTGTCCAATGTGATACTTTTTGGCCTGCTGTACATGAGACCCCTACAGTGGTGGCTCAGGACCAAGCGGTTCTCCCCGAGGGGAAACCCGTTTCACACATCAAGGTCACACGGCTGCATGCACCGCACATGCTTTTAAGCTTCCTGGTCTCTACGTCACCCTGCCTGTGACATCTCGCTTCTCCATTGGACTGTATGCACACGTGTTTCAGAGTGTGGTCACGCTGGAGGCGTTCCCATAGCGTTTACGACGCAGCGTCTCGTTCCCTCGGGGAACCATGGTTACATACGTAACCTGAGACGTTTTTATGGTTGTTTTCAAAGCTTTAACAGTAGATGTCGCTATTCAGACAGAAATATAAGATTCATCAAAGTTGAAGTGTCCATTTAGTTTTGGAAAAAAAAAAACTCTAATTAGTAGTGGACTTATAATACAGCACAACATCCAATTATATAACATGACAATGTCAGAAATGCTCTACTATAAGAATTCTCTACAGGTATCTTGAGATGTAAGGTTACTCAACTTGTTTTTGTGCTTGTCAAAGTTTCACCAAAAGAGGTCGCTGTTGAGACTGTAACACATAGGAGAAGTATAGGTAGGGATGTAGTCATTTGTTTTTGAGAAAAGTTTTAAATGTTTATACATATAAAACACTTACTCTGGACTGTTACTGTCATTGGATCAGAGTGAGCAGATGGTTTTTGAGCTTGTCTCTTCATCACAGTGTAGTAGCAGGTTATTGTCACAGATGAACTCTGATCTCCAGACCAAATACTGATCTGCTGATCAGCACAGAGTTGGACTCTCTTATGACATCCAGAGATACGTGTACAGTAGGAAATTCTGCAACAACCCAAACACATAATACATGCATACTGACATTAACAAGAATATTATCATGACATATGATGGAAATGTCACGTAGAGTCAATAACCTGATCTCTATAACCAAAGTAAGCTGATACTTAAGATTCTAGCAGCTGATTGCATACAGGAAATATTCAATAGTAAAATAAATGTCAGGTAGGTTGTAGTTCATGTGTTTGTATATTCATATTAAAACTTCACACATAATCAGACATGCTGAAATATTTTAGAATGTGAAAATAAAGTATTTAAGAAGATATTAAACATCATAAATCACTTACTGTAGGACTGAAACTCTATCAGGAGCTGAAAAGCAATAAAGATGAACAACTCCATTACAGCAAGTAGAGAAGAGAGATAGAATAAGACTCGCACAACAGGTGAATCAACACATTAGACCACAGGAAATCTTTTAATATATTATGCAGTTAGTGTATGTAGAAACATGTAGACCACATTTACAGTCGTGTGCACTGTGACATATAGGGCAGATCAGGCCAGATGCAACTTTTTTTTTTTTTTTTTTTTTGCACCCAAAGGTTGATTTCAAAATGGCATATTAACATACTATGCATACTACTTCTGCCATATAAAAAAAAGCATATGTAAAGAGTAAGAGTAGAATGGCAGTATGCAGTTTTAAAATTGGCCACAAATATACTTTTGTTTGTGCTCTCACTTGTGATCCTGTAAATAAAAGTGTACACAAGTATTTTTTTTTTTTTTTTTCACAGAGATAATGAGGTATCATGCTGATCACAGACTAGCATTGAGTACCACAAGGCTCAGTACTAAGACCGTTGCTTTTCACACTTTACATGTTGCTCTTGGGAGGTATTTCCACAAATGGTTTAACCCATTCAAACCCTTTTCACAAATGGTTTAACTGTCAGTTCTTTTTTTTTACAGTGTCAGTATTTATTGTCCATTTTTACTGCTGTCTTTTTAGGCCTTGTTCCTGTCTGCTACACTATTGTTTCATTTTTATCCATCGTCATTTAATGTGCTAAAAATTACTGCATATTTGACTTGGACTACAGTAATACTCTAAAACGTAATATAAGTAAAACGAATACGTCAGGTTTGTTGTAGTTCATGTGTTTGTGTTCATATAAAACCTTCACAACAATCAGGCATGCTTTGATCTTTGTTCACTATAAATATAAATGTGGACTTTTTAAGATGACAATCAACAGCAGAGATCACTGTAGCACATAAG
The DNA here is from genome assembly GCF_022985175.1 of Labeo rohita. Lineage (NCBI taxonomy): Eukaryota > Metazoa > Chordata > Actinopteri > Cypriniformes > Cyprinidae > Labeo > Labeo rohita. Next base: position 12,795 of record NW_026129254.1, read on the forward strand.
GAGCTGAAAGACTATGAAGATGAACAACTCTGTTAGAGCGAATGTGAAAGAGACAAAATGAGACTCAAACAATGGGTGAATTAGGTAGTGGCAGATGAGACCACAGGAAGCATTTAATGAATTAAGCAGTTTTATGTAGATTAAAGTACAGATCATTAGACCGCACTCACAGACATGTGCAAATATAGCATTTACATGTAACATATATCATAGAGTGTGAACAAGAATATTTGTTTTAATAGTTTTAGAGGCCTTTAACATTTAAAGATAAATATTGAAATTCTCATAAAACTGTATTTTCAACACGCTTTTCAAAGGTAAATTTAGGTTCTTTTTTTTTTTTTTTTTTTTTTCTTTGTTTTTTTTTTTACAAAAATAACACTTGGAGACTCCCAAAGGTCACCTGATATCTATAAGGAGTCCATATAAGTGTGCACACAAAACCACTCATGAAAAACTATCCAAAATATTATTTTCAATTGTAAAAAGACTAATAACAAGAACAATAATAACACCAGCACCATTAACAATAATAATAATTTTCATAATTCACAGTGTATGGAAAAAGTGCAACAGCAAAACTCATGAGGGAAAAAATGTTCAATCACAAGTCGAGATGCCATACAAAACAGGACTACATGGGGAAGACAAAAAGCAGCCTTGACCTGACTGCATTTACTCTACGGATCCATTCAAAATGACTAAACATATTAAAATAAGCATAAAAAACACTGTTAATGTGTGGAAACTCAGCAATATCATCAGTGATTTCAGTGAGTGCTTGTGTCTTTTGTTTGGAGTGTCTGATGCCCACTTGACCTGCCATTTAGCAGCATGTGGGTGGATCATGCCTTCTCAGAAACAATCACATATATAAAAATATATTTTTTGAAGATAAAAATACACTAGAATAAATGATTAAAACAGGATGTGAATCACTGTTCTCTCTTCCATCACTGATGTAATGAAATGGGTTTTGTGAGAGGAGAAGCTGGTAGTTTTATACAGAATACTAAGTACAACTTTATTAATTAAGTTGGCTTGAAAAAGCCAACTTACTGATATTGTATTTAAACTTCAACTTCTTCTTCTTCTTCTTCTTCTTCTTCTTGTTCTCCTCCTAGAGCTTTTAAGCTAGAACCACCAAACTCGGCCCAGACCTTCAGACTGGTCTGACTCGGGTTGCTATATCTTTTCTAACTGATCCGGCTTACGGTTTTTTTAAACCAGACTGTCAAAAGCACCAAAAAATCCCTTAAAAGGACTTAAAAGGATTCTTGGACTCTTGGAGTTTAGATTTGAATTCTGACAGTTGGAGTTGGCTTATTTGAACATTCCATCAATGTAAGTCTATGGGATTTTTAATCAGCTTCACTTCTATGTGCTATTACTAATCATTTAGACTCATTCAAACTCATCTAATATTTCTAATCTATTTAAATCATGTTAGCAGTATGCTAATCAGGCTGATTATAAGAGCCAGCAACATGCTAGTTAACATATTAATCATGCTAGAAACATGCGAATAACTTGATAATCATGCTAGTAACATGCTGATGATGCTAGAAACATGCTAGTAACATGTTAATCATGTTAGTAACTTGCTAATCATGCTGTTAGTAATTGAATCATGCTAGTAACATGCTGATGATGCTAGAAACATGCTAGTAACATGTTAATCATGCTAGTAACATGCTAACCATGCTAGAAACATGCTAGCAAATTGCTAATCATGCTAGTAACATGCTAATCATGCTAGAAACATGCTAGTAACTTGCTAATCATGGTAACAACATGATAGTAACACCATAGCAATCACCCTGAGTACTCTAGCAACTGCCTAGAAAAACCTTAGCAACCACCCCCAGGTACCCTAGCAAGTCCTAGCAACACTTTAGTAAACATTCTCAGTTGTTGCATAGCAACACCCTAGCAACCATCCCTGAGTACCTTAGCAACCACCTAACAACACCTTAGCAACCACCCCAGGTAGCATGGCAACCGCCTAGCTTTAAATGCAAACCCCCCCAGAGCACTCTAGCAACCGCCTAGCAACTGCTCTAGCAACCAGCCTGAGTACCCTAGCAACCACATAGCAACACCCTAGCAACCACCCTGAGTACCCTAGAAACCGCCTAGCAACACCTTAGCAACCACCCCGGGTACCCTAGCAACCACATAGTAACACTCTAGCAACCACCCTGAGTACCCTAGCAACTGCATAGCAACACCTTAGCAACTGCTCTAGCAACCACCCTGGATACCCTAGCAACCACATAGCAACACCCTAGCAACCACCCCAGGTACCCTAGCAACCACCCTGGATACCCTAGCAACCACATAGCAACACCCTAGCAACCACCCCAGGTACCCTAGCAACCACCCTGAGTAACCTAGCAACCACATAGCAACACCCTATCTATCTGTTAGTAGTTCTAATAGACTGTATTGCCTTCAAAACATTCAGACTTTAATCTTTCAAACTATTTTAAACTAAACTATTTTAAACTGAAATTAAAACTTTTAAACTTTCTGGCTAGGCTTTTTCAAGCCAACTTAAAGTTTGTCTGTGAACTTTACTATCTAGTTTATCATTACATTTTTAGTTCAGCTCGCCCAAGCTTTTCTTACAAGGTGGTATTGCACTAGTGGGGCTTGCCAGAGTAGATCCTCTGGTTATTCAACAGTTCACAGTATATTCCACACCAAACACTGCATAATAAAAATAAACACCTATTTGTCTGCAAATAAACAGACTTTACTTACTGTATAGTAGCTGTATATAATGTACACAAACATGAAATTCATCAGTGCATCTTCAACAAACTGTACACATGATCTTCTGTGTTTGAGTGAACTGGTTTGTCAGGGATTGTGCAGTACAGATGATAAACATTCTTAAAGACACACACAAAGTAAACGTGTTAGTATTTTGTTCATGATGGATTGTCATGTGTGTTTGTTGTGTGGCAGTGTTCACACATACCTCATTTTCCTCTGTATTTCCCTGCTTCTGTTGTTTATTTACATCATTTACATCTGTAAAGCATTTACATCTGTTTAAAGTTGACCAGTCAAATCATGTGACGTGTTGTTCTTGATGAACAAGCTCTTTGTCGTAAAGCTTTAGTGTATTTTAAGAAGCTTTCTGTGCATCAGTGTTGTGATTAATTTAGTATTTGTTCTACTTCCTCCATGCTGTTTCATGTGAATCAAAAATGCAGTTTTTGGATTGGAGAGCATTTCGAGTTGTGAAACTATAGTGTGTTTTTATAGTAGGCCTATATTAACATCTCTTATGTGAAAACAAATATGTCTACTTTAATGAAAGAAACATTTCATTACCTGAGGGCTGGTAAATGGGATTTATAGATGTAATGACAGAGCGAGTGTCTGTGGGATCTGTTTTGTTGTCCTGATGTGACTCTGGGTGTTTGAGGCCTTTGAAAGAAAAGCATGATGAAGGGGTCAAACAACGTCAGTGGTCAAAACTATACAAAGCAAGAGGACAAATGTGAAATGGCTTCACCTAAAACGCTTCAAAATAGTCAGAAATGGCCCTGGGTTCACACAAGCTTAAGATGTTTTTACAGTTTATTCTACAATATAAAATACAAAAGTAATAACTCCTTGTGATTACTGGCTAAATGTTGAAGTCAAATGACCATGGTTGTTCATAGTCTATGTTTAGTTTTATACATTTGGCGACTGTATTTAGGCTGTAAAATTGATAAAAGTGTGTTCAAAATGCTTAAGAAACGTAAGTTTTTGTTGTTCGTAGAGCTTATTTTCTTCAGTAGTCCAAAAGCCAGTCACAAAATCGTATTGTTTTTTTTTTTTTTTTTTTGGGTTGTTTTCTGTTGCCTTTGTCGAGGGAATGTGATAAAAGGTTGTTAATGCTGATCTGCTTTTGTTTGATTTTAAAAGGGAAAAATGTGTAAAAGGGAAAGATTTTAAAAGGTTATATGATGTGGTCACTGAACGATGTTTCTAACTAAAAGATCACACTTTCAATTTTGCTAAGAATGATGTTCTCTTACCTCCAGATATAGGCTGAGATGTGGCTGGTACAGAAGTGATCAAAGAATATGTCTCTGCAGGCTCAGAACAACTCTAAATAACATAATCAATAATTATGATCCAATCTCTTATGACGTTTAATATAAATATTTATTATTGTAAATGACACTCACCATTCCAGTTCCTTGATTGGTCACATCAGACTTTATTGGTTTCGTTTTATTTCTGAGAATCAAACATTGATCTTCATGGCATATTTACATACATGCACATATCAGATAAGAATCTAAGCATCTACAGCTTCTAAATTTTATTTATTTATTTATATTATTTATTAGACTAATTTTTTTATTTATTTTCCAAAAAAAAAAAAAAAAAAAAGAAAAAACAATATGCATGAAAATACTTACATATTTCTTCCTTTTTTACCTAAAAAAAAAAAACCCAATGAGCTAATGCATTATATGTTTTGGTACATGTATAAATCAAAATTGACATTAAAATACTTACGTGTAAAGTGGCACAGACAGATGAGTCCCATGAGTCCAGCCAAAATTACAGCAACACCAATGAAAACCAGCACTATAAACCATATATTTGTGTCAAGAATAACACCAACACTTTTATGTGTATTATGTTTAATTTGTTTGTTTTAAATACATCAGTCCACCTGTCAGTTGAGTGATATACAGCATAAATAAACTGAAAATATATGTACATGTTCATTGGTTTTATTTTTGTGTGCATGGAAACGTTTAACAGAGATTTGAAAGAGAATGCAATGGTCAAATCAATTCAAATATGGAAGAAAATGACTAATACCTGTGTGCTATGAGGTGAATACACCTTCAGTATGATCTCTGAGTTCTACTGCTTACCATATACAAATAAACTTTGAAAACAGATCCCAGCTATATTTTTGAATTTGTCTTTTTGAATCTATATGAATTCTGATGTGGATGAACTTACTTATAGTTTCCTTTGGTGTGCTAATTGGCAGGTTTGTCTTGGATGGGAGGGCTACCAATAAAAAAGTAACATAACAAGTGAAATCACTTTTCAGAAGGGATTAGTAACTAATACACTTTTACTGTATGTTGTGGTTTCAGAAGTGCACATTACAATTTGAAAAGCCATTGTAAAATTTGCAGTGATGTACAATATAGTAATTATAGTTGTTAGGGGCCATTCAGACAGAATGTTTTTGCTTTGAAACTCAAGATGCAGACAGTGGAATGAGAAAATACGGAAAGTCTCGAGATGTGTTTTTTAAAGTTACAGTTTAAATTGAGTGCCATGTTTTTAAAATGCTGTGTCATGCACGAAACACTGCAAGAGACATGAGACAATCAATAGTCAAGCACATCTGTTTAGTACATTTACATATAAAAACAATGAAAAAGTAGTGCAATGGTATGGAAAAAATGTGAATGCCCCATAACCAATGCCCCAATACCAATACACTTTGAAACAGGGTCCCAGCTGTATTTTTTTTTTTAAAATGACTTTTAAATCCAACCTATTCATTTCACACAATGACTTGTACTATTGAGCAATAGTGGACAAACTAGGACTGGAGGTGTGTCAATACAGAAATAACATATTGCAAGGGGAAGAAAATCACAAATTTAATCTACAAACCCAGAAAAGCTACTCATATACTACTGTTTATGTTGCTATGTTATTAGAAACCAGTTTTACTGTGTGTTGTTTCAGAAGTGCCCATTATAATGTTAAAAAAGACGTTGTGAATTTTGCAGTGACATATAGTAAATGTTCAACAAGTAATCAGGAACTTTAAAGAATAATTTTTATTTTGAGGACATTCAGAATGGAGTAAGAATAACTAATTTTCAAATTCAATTACTCACAGGTTTTCATGGCTGTTGTTGTAGTTTGTTCAGTGGTGTTTGATGTTGAACCTGCAGAGACAATTTATCAGCATTATAGGAAGTAATTTTACTTTATTTACAAACTTTAAAGAAAAGACTGTTGAAGGTACACGTCCTGCAAATACAAAAATACCATATATATTTATAACTTGACATTACCTCTATACTGTTTCGCATAAGTATATTAATAAAAAAACTCACTCTGAACGGTTGCAAAAATCTTAAGTCCTTTTGTAATATTATTTTGGAGGGATAACAACAGAACAAACATCCATATTAGCAATTGTTTGATGAACTCAAGTTTTTATATATTTGTCAGATATAGTTTGGCTCTCTGACCTCTAACCTTGGATCACATGATTAGTTCGAGAGACTCTTCCTTTGTGCCTTAATTTATTAGATTATTCACTTTTTAAAGTCACACTGTGGTTTAAGTGTTTGTCTAAAAAGGACTTACAAGTTTTTCTGTGTAAAATCAAGACTTAACAGATTACTTAACAGTGTCTGACAACATCACACAACAGATTGAATCAGCGTCAGTATGTTGTTTCTAAATAAGTCTGTAGCGTCCTAGGTATTTTTATCAACAACATTCAATTCCTGCTATATTTAGTAGCCTATATTTGTTCTTCAATAGTCCTTCTGACCTACACAATAAATCATACTGGCTAAACATTTATACAGGTGTCTTCATGTGCTCTTGTTATATTAAAAAAAAACAACAGTGATAACTCACCTCTGATGGTGTATGTGTCACTGTGTGGTGATCTGATCTCAGGTTCAGTCTTGAGTGAATAAACACAGATCAGCTGTCTGCTGTTCACTGATCGTGTGAAGAGTTCACTATGACTTAATCGAAACATACAAAAATTCCCTCCAGACTGACTCCACTGAGAGTCACCTTGATACCGAAGATCACCATCCTCAGTGTAGAGACTACAGTTGACATCAGCTCTGACTGAAAGTGGTATTTCACATGCTACCATGAGCAAGTCGTCATATTTACTAACACTGATGGTGGGTTTCTGAAGTGAATCTGTTTGAAGAACAGTTGTGTAGTTACAGGTAATGTAGATAAATACAGGTGATTTTACAGCTGCCCATCTGAACACTTCAGCACCAGTGAGCTCAAGCTCACATGATGGACTGACTTTTATTTTCTCCTATTCTGTGTTTGTGATGAAATAACACTGATACACTATAACATCTGCTGCCATCTCACAGCTGATCTTCACTGAGCTGAACTCTCTTATGACATATGTAAATACTTTTATAGATCAATCACTACATTAACTACATACACTTTAACACATCTAATCACTGACCAGAGTTTTCGGGCACATACATTTTGGTTCTAAAAACCCAAATAAGACAACTGCTGATTATATACAAAATATTCTACTACAACAAAATCAATGTCAGGTAGGTTCACCTGTAGCTCTACTGATCAACATGTTAAAACATTTTAGACAATGACACTTTGTTCACTACAAATGTGAACATACAGTATTTAATCAACATTAAACAACAAAGAACCCTTACTGTCAGACTGAACCTCCATAAGGAGCTGAAAAACTATGAAGACGAGTAACTCCATCGCAGCGAGTGTGAGAACTGGTGTCGCACAATAGGTGAATTAGGAAGTAATGCATTAGACAGGAAGCCACATGCTTTATGCTGTCTGTTTTATGAAGATGTACGTGATCATGACACCACACTCACAGCACTGTAACATGTAAGTGAACCTTTACTTTAACTGTTCAGAATGTAAAAAAAAAACATTTATGTAAACTAATTAATTTTAAATTAAAATATTAAATTAGCAGAACTTAAAATTTTCATTTCATGCTGTAAAAGTCAAACTAAAACCTTTACGCCAAAATGCTAGTTAGCAATAACAAATAACGTGTAATGTTGATGTAGCTATCAAAGAGGCTATAAGGATATATAGTCTTAAAGTTTTATAGTCCGTCCCAGACTTAAAGGGATAGTTCACCCAAAAATAAAAATTTGATGTTTATCTGTTTACCCCCAGGGCATCCAAGATGTAGGTGAATTTGTTTCCTAAGTAGAACACAAACAAAGATTTTTAACTTAAACCATTGCAGTCTGTCAGTCATATAATGGCAGTCAATGGGATCCATGGCTTTGAGAGTCAAAAAACATACACAAACAAAACCAAATTAAACCCTGCGGCTCGTGACAATACATTACGGTGTATGTACGTTAGACACGAAACAAGAAACTGTGCAAGAAACTGAACACTATTTATATTATTTTTTACCTCTGATCCACTGCAGTGTCCAACGGTCTTTTTTATCCCCAAAATTTTTTTTTTACTGCTCTGAATTGCACCTTAGACCACACAATCCCTCAAAAAAATCCAGAAACAGAAACAACAAATACATCTGTCTAGGAAAGGTTACACTAGTGTTTACACTAGTGCATTTTTGCCATGCCATCATTTTCAAGTCTCAGTTTTGGTCAGTTTACACTGAAACACAACCCAAGAGTTTTAAAATTAAAACGGGGTCTTCAGCGTTTTGCGAAAGTCTCCATTTTATACGATCGTAAACAACACAACGTGTAACTGTAGCTAAAGTTAAGCGATTTAAAATGAAATCAGACATCTGAACAAATCATTCGTTAAGATAGTCACTTGCTGCCACCTATTGGTGCTGTATTAAATCTCATGACACATGCGTTTAATACGGTTAGGGAAAACTGCCCTTTAAATAGGCAAAACAACAAAAAATAAATAAATAAATAAATAAATTTTAGTACACAGTAACTTTAGTCATATAAAACATATTTACATACATGTATATATTAAGGAGAAATATTAAAATATATTTATTAAAATATAAAATGTATAAAAATATTTATATTTATATATAATATAAATTATATACAAATATTTACATACAAATATATACAATATATACAAATATGTTTTTAAATATATACATATATGTGTGTACTTATATATACATAATAAACATACACAGTGCATCATCATACACAGATTCAGCATTTTGAATCAATTAATCGCAACTAATCATTTAGCAGATTTAAAACACACTAGTGTAAGCGTAGCCTTAGACTCTAAAGAACCACAGTGAGAGCCATCGTCTCCAAATGGGAAACTCGGCACAGTAGAAAACCTTCCCAGAAGTGATCAACCTTATTCCTCCAAGATCACATCAAAAACTCATCCAGGAAGCCACAAAAGACTAGGGCTTGACATGAACTTTTTTTCCTCACCAGCCACTGTGGCTAGTGGGTTACCAAAATTTACTAGACACTCAGCATTTTCACTGGCCACACTTTTGTTGTTGGGAATTTACGTTTTATATGACTAAACTTACTGCATACTAAAATTTATTTAAAATGATTTCCAGGTTGTTGTTGTTGTTGGTTTTTGGCCTATTTAAGTGGCCTATTTTTTGCCTATTTAACTGAATTTCAACACCAAGCTCATAAAAGATGATGCATGCACTTTAAATGCATGCATCATCTTTTATGAGCTTGGTGTTGAAATTCAGTTTTTTTTTTCACTGAGTCATGCCTTCAAACGATTCGTTAAAATGGCTGATTCATTTAAGAATGAAGCAAGTGCCTGTCTTTATGAATGGACTACTAAATCATTGAATGAAATTATTAATTCAGAAACGCCAAATCATTCAGTAACAAAACAGTGCTGTGTTGCTCAGAGATCCCTGGTGAAAAAAACAGCATGTGCTGGTAGGTATGTTTTGATACTGGTTTAAGCTGGTCCTTTGCTGGTTTATGCTGGTCATGTTGCTGGTCCTTGACCAGCAAAGGACCAGCATAAACCAGCAAAGGACCAGCTTAAACCAGCAAAGGACCAGCATAAACCAGCAAAGGACCATCTTAAACCAGCAAAGGACCAGCATAAACCAGCAAAGGACCAGCTTAAACCAAGCTTAAACCAGCAAAGGACCATCTTAAACTAGCATCAAAACAGGGATGCATGACTGTTCTGTTGTCATCTTTGTTTTGAACTATTTTCATTAACCAAATCAAGCAAAAAACAGTCCACCCTGACAATATTGTACTAAAATGTGTATTAACTACTCATTTGAACTCTTGTATGAAATCAATGTCAAATTTACAGTTGTGGTTTTCAGGGAAAACTGCACTCTCTTGGTTGTCATGTTGCTTAACTGAGCTACATGTTATAAACATTAAACCTACATTTTTACTCCAGTATGTTTCTTCTGTGTGCAGTTGTGTTCGTTTGTGTTGATTTCTCCACAAGATTCTCTCACAACTGATCCTCAGCTGGCGTGATCTTGTTACTGTCAATACATTATCCATTTTAACTTGCCCCTTCAAAAAATCCACTTGTCCCAGACAAGCATTAATTTCTAATTCTGTTATAAAATTTAACCCGCAATGTGGGATGCTTTGCTGATTCAAACCTTGGCCAAACTGTAATAATATGAACTGTGCTTTCTACCAGTAAAACCTGAAGCAGAATGCCTGGCTTTTTAGTCTATAAACTGAAGCTCAAGCACTTGATTTTCCTGACTTGAACCTAGCTGAGATGCTGTGGCAGGACCTTAAATGGGCAGTTCATGCTTGAAACGTCTGTGGTCAAACTCTGTGCAACAGACTGATTTCTGGTTATTGGATGTTAAGGAGGTAGTTTTTTTCCCACATGGATGGTAGGTGTTGGAACTATTTATTTCAGTTTCACCAGTAGAGGTCGCAGTTGAAGCTGCAATTAGATATTAACAACGTAACATGGTGCACTTTAGTTTTGGAAGTAAAACTTTAGTTGTGGCATTAATACAGTATAACATACAAAAATACAATATTATATTCAAATTAAATTAAAAACATTCATATTTCATATCCAAAGTGTTATTATATTGTAAAATCTGCGACGTGTATAAGTGTAACAAAAGCTTGTATGTTGATATGTAAGGTATATGTCATTAATATTTTTAATTTAAAAATTAACTTTCACCTACAAGTTTTATGGTTGTTGTCAAAGCTTTAACAGTAGAGGTCGCTGTTCGGACAGAAACATAGGATTTAACAATGTTATAGTGTCCATTTCGTTTGGAAATAAAACTCTAATTAGTAGTGGTATTGTATTACAGCACAACGTACTTTAGAAAGTTACAAAAACATTTACTGTTAGTCCTTTTCAGTTCTTTTGTAATATCATTTTGGGGGAAAACAACAGCACAAGAACTGAGCAATAGCTTTTTATTTTTCTATCATGTTTATTCTGTTGCCAGTGTGCAATAATCATAAGTAATCAAGTCATAATAAAAAACATGAGTTTAACTAGAGTACATTTCTTCAGAACAAAATGATCCAATAAGAACTTACAAATAATCTTTTTATTTAAAATGTTATTCCTAAAGCTGGAAAAATTCAATAGCAAACCAAATTTCAATTTCACATCAGACTTGCTGAAATATTGTAGAATATGGCTTTAAATGTGGACATAAATACCAGTATTTAAGAAGATATTAAGCAACATAAATCACTTACTGTAAGACTGAACCTCCACCAGGAGCTGAAAGGCAATAAAGATGAACAACTCCATTACAGTGAGTGAAGAGACAGAATGAGACTCACACAATGAGAGGATTAGTACATTAGACCACAGGAAATCTTTTAATATATTGTGGAGTCCATTTATGTAGATGAAAGTGAAGATCATAAGACTGCACTTAAAGCGGCACAGACAGATGAATCCTATGAGTCCAGACAGAAATACCAGTGAAAAACAGCACTACTAAAAGCCACAAGTCTGTCAGAAAAAGAAAAAAATAACCTATATTTATATTACAGTACAGAAATTTAATATATCTTTGTTTTAAAGAGTTTTTAGAGAATCTCTTTGATACAACAGCTGACAAATCAGTGTTGTGTTGTTGTATATGTAGATTAATAACTTTTAAGATTAATGTGAACAGTAACAAAAAAAGAACATAACAGAACAGAAAAGATCTCAGGTGAATCATGCAGTATTAGAGTCAGAACTAAAAATGCACAGTTCTGCCTGTTGTCAATGTTTTACCAGTAGATGTTGCTGTTGAACCTGAAACGAACATTCATTGTGACAGAGTGTGCATTAAACCTTTAATTCGATTTTGGACAATTTTAAGAGGGAGGTTTTCAGTTTTCAGGTTACAGGCTGGAGGATGGAGTGATGAAATAAGGATCCATAAATGTAAGTAATGAGAAGCATTCTTTGTGTTGTGATGCTGTTTAGTTCCTGTTCTGTGCAGTGCTAATTGTTTTAACCTTTGCTGCTGTGCTAAGAGTGTTTGCAACAGCGTGCTGTTGTTGTTGCTACCTTGGATGCATGGCCAGGTGATACTCAGATGTAAACAACAGCATTGATTGCACTGTTATGTACTACTGAATATGCTGTTCTGATAATTAATGCTGTCTAAACCACAGAAGAAAAGAAAAAGTGTGGAAGCTGCTAAATGGACTTAGTAAGCAGGAAAGGTGCAATATTTTGACTAACTAAAGTTTACAGGTGTTATAGATACGTGCAAGCAGTTTTAATTAAGATATTAGCCTAATATTTCACCTACCTGATTGATTAATAAGAACAAAAATGTTGTCAAGATTCTTGCTCTGAATATTCTTGCCCTGCTCTCTTTGATTTGTTATAACTTTTGGCAGTTTATAGTACTTAAAATGTTTTTTCCGGTCCGACCGGTTAGTACCATTCAAAACATGAAAACATGATTTGTATATTATTGTAAATATTTTTTTCATAAATACTGTTTTCTCTTGGTTTTATTTTATTATTTTGTTGTTGTGTACTGTATTCATTTTGTTAGGTCAGGGAGGTATACTGATATATTGCCAGAGAAGATCCATTAATACAAATGAAAAATATGAAATGCATATTGTTGCCTTCGAATTATAAGGTTCTATCTGACATTTTTGTCAAAATTGACACATGTTCTTTTTCGGTGACAACTTATTTACATTATGTGATTTTTTTTTTTTTTTTTTATGTAAGCTGTGTACATTTTGGGCCTTTTTTTTTAGAAAACAAAAGTGGTTCTATTTACAAAAGTCTATGGAATGCAGAAACTTTGAAGCTCAGTATCTCAAAAGTGCTCAGAATGCAGATAGAACCTTATAATTCATAATTATAAGGTTTTTATAATTAATGATGTATAAAAACATCCAAACAGACTCAAGTGGTTCAGATGCTTATGTATTATTATTATGTATTTTATCAGACAAATTACAGAAGAACGGCAGTGAAATCTTAAATATTGTGAATTTCCATCATGAGCTGAAAAACGAAGAAGATGACCAACTCCATTATAGCGGGTGTAAGAACAGAAATGCGACTCACACAATAGGTGAATTAGGAAGTAACACATCAGACCACAGGAAACCATAAGCTTTCTGCAGTGCATTTTATGAAGGCAAATGTGATCATGACACCACACTTACAGTTGTGTGCATTGTAAACCTGTAGCAAGCTTTTACTTTAGTACAGTGGGTCATACGTTTAATTAATACTGTAAGTTTTAGGTGGAAATAACTTTGATTTACAGATTTTACCAGCATTTCCCACAGTGCTTGCAATTGTAGGATTCACAAACGTCTCTGAGTTGGCTCTTTTAATGAATAGTTTAAAAGACTTAAGTATATACATATAGACTACACTAAATTTAATACTTTTAGCAAAAGGAACAGAAAGTAAAAAGTTCATTCATGTTTTGAGGAGCAGCTCTGTGAGAACATCAGCAGAGATACAGACTTTATTATCATATGTTTCTATATCATGGACTTCAGTTTATGAACAACTAAACCTGTACATTGTACTTAGTGGTAAAACAGCACAGACAGATGAATCCTATAAGTCCAGAGAGAAATAATCCAATGAACCAGTAAAAATCAGCACTGCTGAAAGCCATGAATCTGTCAGAAGAAAATATTTTTTTGATTACATAATTTTTAATGCATCAGTAAAAATAAAAAGTTGTATTTCATTTGAAGATCTAAAACTGTTGGAGGACATTTCAAGGTTTGTGTTTTATGTCTTATAAATGTGCTATAATTATTTTTATTTAACATTTAACAGATTTAATATCAATGCACATGAAAAATATACGTATGTTTCTGTGTCTCTGGTTGAATCAGGCAGAGTCGAGGCTGCTGTGAAAACAGCTGATAGAATCAACAGTGTGTCAGAGTGTGATGTGATATGACAGACATGAAACTATACAAATACAATATGTAGTAAATCAGTTGCCACAGACAATGGTCAATTACCTATACAGTTTAACTGTACTTACATAACACTTATCAGTCACATAATCAAAACAGCTGTAGAATAAACTGATACAGTGAACTCAGTAAGAACATTTTTAAACACTGTAGTTTGAAGTGAAATGCACAATGTTTGCTTGTCAAGTGTTTAATTTTAAAAATATATATTATAACTTATATATAAGTTCTTTACATGCAAAAATCAGCCAATCATATAGCATCACCAGTCATTAATTGGACCGTAGTTTGACAGAGAAAAATAACACAGACAAAATCAGTGGGGCACTATGAGAATTTTTTATAATTTGCATATTTAGTTAATATTTTGGCTAATATGAAGGCTCTTTTAGCTACATGTAATACATTTTACCAATATAAAACCCATTTTCTCCTAAAATCAAATTGTCAGTAGCTACTATGCAGATGCTATGTATCTGGACATGTCATTTTTTTTTTCTCTTTAGCAACAGAGGTGCAACAAGTAAAGAAAGTATACAGTTTGTTTACACTGAGAGAAATCAGTAGATTTCTCTACTTCTATTACATCTACTTTACCAGTAGATGTTGCTGTTGCATCTGAAACGAACATTCTGAAACAACTTTACTACTGTCCTAGAGATAAGTAGAGGAGAAAAGAATGGGAAGAAGCCTGTGGACATTGGAATAATAAAACTTCCTAAAGATCTGCCTCTCTGTTTTCTCCACTTTAGCTCTGGTGTCTTTTAAGGCTTTTAGTAGACCACAGCTACTGAAAGAGCTTACAAATGAATACAGCTGCCATTCCTGGAGATAAATCCACTATAGCCGTCTGTTTAGTTATGGGTGATCCGTGTGTTGGTATCCTTTATGTGGTGGAGCCACTGCAGGGGTGTATGGTCAGAGCAAAGTGGAACTGGGGTGAAGACAGCTCACCTGATCTATAACCTGTTTTATGAATGTGAATGTGATCATGGCACCTTGACTCTATAGTGAGTTACAGTCAATGGGTTGCAAGGTTTTAGGTAGACATAAGTTTGATTTACATATTTTACAAGTGTTTCTTGCAGCTACTGATGCAGTAGGATACATGAACACATCACTCCAATGAATTCATCTAATGAACAGTACTCACAATTGAATAGGTTTTTATTAATCTGACGAATCCTTGACTGAATGAATTCACTGAATCTGTGAGAGCAACTACTGACTCGCCTACTGAACTCAAGTACCACAACAATGCATCTATCCTTTAGTAAAGCAGTCAGGCTGCTTTTACTTACTGTTCCACCAAGAAATTTCTTTATGTAAATACTTCACACTCATGCCTTTGTTCTTGTTTATCTTCACTTTTATAGTACACACTATATAGTATAAATGTTTTAGTGATTTCACACACAGCTGTACACTCAGTGATCATTTTATTATGCGCATGCTTGCCTCTTAATGCAAAAAAAGGTGATCAGAATATCATATGAAAGCAACTGCATGAAAGTATGCAGAAAAAATTAAGCAGTTTAGTTGGTCAGTTATCATACTGTTATCTGACAGAAAACAATGGACAAAACCAGTAGGACACTATATGATCATTTTCTGAAATTGTTGCAGTTCAATTCTCAACTTTATTCTTAGAATTTGTGTGCATGTTAAAAGCAATGCGTGTTCATAAACCTACATTTAAACAGTATATGCATATAGACTAAATTAGATTTAATATTTAATACTTTAGCTATAGCAGTGCAACAACTGAATGAAACAGGAAAAAAATAAAACGGGTCACCCATGTTTTGACAGTTAAAAGAGATGTTGTTTCCATCTGGCAGGAGGTGTAGTTCAGCTCTGAGAACATCAGCAGACCCTGCAGAGATACTGTCATGAATCCTGTCTGTCTGCCCACCACCAGAGGTCGCCTGTGCATCCCCACTAACAGTTCACATCACACAGACTGTTGCACTACACCCCGCACTACGTTTCCCATCACCCATCCTGCTGTATCCTATCACCTGTACCCAATCAGGCGTGCTATATAAGCCTCAGACTTCCCTCTGTATATCACAGAGTATTGTGGTTAAATGAGGTAGAAAGTACAGATATTTGTGTAAAAATGTAAGAAGTAAAAGTAAAAAGTAGTCAGAAAAATAAATACTGAAATAAAGTACCAATATCAGAAAAATCTACTTAAGTACAGTAACGAAGTATTTGTACTTCATTACTTCCCATCTCTGCAATGGGTGAAGTAGCAGATCAGACCACAGGAATCCATTTAATTGCATTGAGCAGTTTTATGTTGAACAAAGTTCAGATCATTAGACCACACTCACAGACGTGTGCAAATGTAGCGTAACAGATCAGAGCGTGAACAAGAATAGTAGCTACAGTACTTTTAAAGGCCTTAAGCATATTTAAAGATATGTTTGAAGAAATGTTTAAATTCTGTTACAAGTTTGAGGATGATTAAACTGTATAAAACTCTATTTTAAATGTAAGAAAATATAGTAGTCTTTTCAAAAAGGTCACTTGGAGACTCCAAAATGACACCTGATATGTATAAGGAGTCCACATACAATTTAGGACTAGTGTACAAACTAAACCACTCATGAAAAACATTCCAGAATATGATTCTGACGACACATAATGGACCTTGAAAAACTGATCTTAACTTTTTTTTTTTAGCAATACAGAATACTACAAAGAAAAAGAAGAAAAACTTTTTAATTTATCATTGCATTTTAGTTCTTATTGAATGCACAAGATATTTTTACGATGTGGTATTGCACCAGTGGGGCTTGACAGAGAAGATGCTCTGGATATTCAATAGGTCACAGTATGTTCCACACCAAACACTGATTAATGAAAGTAAACACCTATTTGTCTGCAAATAAAGATGCTTTACTTACAGTGGCTCTACATAATAAAACCAGACTTCAGACACATCAGTTCATTTGCAGTAAACTGTAGACTTGATCTGTGTTTGAGTGAACTGGTTTGTCAGGGATTGTGGAGTACAGATGATAAACATTCTTAAGGAAGAAGAAAGAAAGACAGAAAAGACACAAAGGAAGTTAATCTGTTACTGTTTTTTTTAATAATGGATGTCTAATTTAGTTACGTGGGTTTGGTGTGTGGGAGTGTTCACACATACCTCATTTTCCCTTCTCATTTCCTTGTTTCTGCTGTTTATCGACCAAAACATCTGTAATGCAATGCAGAAGCGTTTAAACCAGTCATATCAATTTAAAAAACATGTGTTGGCCTTGATGAACAAGCTCTTTGTCATAAAGGTTTGACATTTTGCACATTAGTATAATCTCTTCTCAAACTCATTTTATGCAAAAAAGCTGTTTTTGGACTGTAGAGGAAGTTTCAAGTTGTGAAACCATAGTGTGTTTTTATAGTAGGTCTGTATTAACATCTCTTGTGTGAAAAGAGCAAAGATTTAATTCTTCATGATATGACCATTTTAATGAAAGAAACATCATTACCTGAGGGCTGGTAAATTGGATTTATAGATGTAATGACAGAGCGAGTGTCTGTGGGATCTGCTGTGCTGTCCTGTTGTGATTTTGGGTGTTCAAATCCTTTGAAAGAACAGCATGGTGAACAGGGTATTAAAAACTTGGAATATAGAGTTGTTTGTTGTCCTTTATAAGACATTCATGGCAATTTAATTTTTTTTTTTGTGTGTGTGTGAAATGTTTCTTTAACAGAAGATGTGGCTAATAATATTGATCTGCTAAAGACTTGAAAAAGAAACTTAAAGCTCACATGGTGACATTTGTTAGCCACTATGTTTTTAATTTATCTGAGATAATTTCCTGAGAATGATGTTCTCTTACCTGCAGATATGGACTGAGATGTGGCTGATACAGAAGTGATCAGAGAATATATCTCTGCAGGTTCAGAACAACTCTAAATAACATAATTAATAGTTAAGGTCAAGTCCCTTATGACAGTTCTTATAGTTTAATATAAATATTTATTATTGTAAATATTATACACTCACCATACCAATTCCTTGACTGTTCACATCAGGTTTTTTTGATCTAGTTTTATTTCTAAGAATCAAATATTGATCTTTATGGCAATTTTTATGCATATATCACATTAGAACACAAATGTTTTTTTTTTTTTCCAAACAACCTACAGTACATATCACAGACTACTAAATTGAATGCATGAAAAAAACTTACTGTTTTCTTCTTTTTTTACCTAGAAAACAATGAGTTAATGCATTATATATTCAGTTTTTATTAATTTAAATATAAAATTGACATTGGCATTAAAATACTTACTTGCAAACCAGCATAGACAGATGAGTCCAGTCACAATCACAGCAACACCAGTGAAAACCAGCACTATAAACCAACATTTTTATCCACGTTTATCAGTATTATGTTTAATTTGGTTGTTTCAGATACATCAGTCCACCTGACTACTGATAGATCAAAAATGAACTTTTTTTTTAATGAATTTGTATGATGTGTGATCTTAAAGAAGCATTTATGATGCATATGTGTAAGTCTGTAAGCCAGAGTTAAAAATGCAGTGACATCTACATCACTGTGGTTTTCCCAATAAACAAACAAACACATATTTTGGATTAAACATTCCATGTTCATCCTTTATGACCTGACACTTTGTATAAATTTTAAGCATAACAATTTTGCCATTTGCTTGCAAACTTTGCATCTACAGTACTTACTCTTTTCTGATATTGCGCTGTTACCAGGCGGAGTAGAGGTAGTGATGGAAACTGCATAAAAAACATAGTGCCACAGTATGTAGTTATAGTATTCAAATAGAGAAAAAAAAACAATGCAAGTAGTAACCCTGCTGGAAAACACAGCATAATCATGAAACACATCATTATTTAGTTTACTTACTCATGGTATGTTTTGTCATGCTGGTTGGCAGTTTAGTTGTGGAATGAAGGTCTATCAATATAAAAATAACATATTGCAATGGGAATCACTTTTAGAAGGAAATCATTTCTGAAATTTAATCTGGAATAACTAGAAAAGCTGTTATCCGTAACTTACTAGTTTTACTGTGTGTTGTTGTTTCAGAGATAGACGCTGCTGTTAATGCTGCTGAAACGACATTGTAAATTTTGCAGTAATGTACAGTATAGAAATTTAGCTGTTTGAGGCCATTCAGACAGAATGTGTTTTTGCTTTGAAAAACTCAAGACGTGGACAATGGAATTGGGAAAAAGCACAAGTTCTTGACATTTAATTTTTTTTAAGTTGAATTTTAAATTGAGCGCTTTGTTTTTACAACACCTTGTCATACACAAGACACTGAAAAAGACACAAGACAAAAGCGCAAAAGTGAAAAAAGGTCAAGCACATCCATCTAGTGAATTTACATATAAAATCAATGGAAAAGTAGTGGAAATTTTATATTTTTACATATAAAAATGCATTCTGTATGAATGGCCCATAACCATGTTGACAAAAGCAGCATAATCATGAATCACATCGTTGTTGAATTCTCTGTGTCCTACTGCTTACCATACTTACAAATAAACTTTGAAAATAGACCCCAGCTTTAATATTTAATATAACTTTTGACTCCAGCATATTCATTTTACACTGAGACTTTTATCATTGAGCAATAGTAGATGAATTTACACGTGGTTTCCTTTGTCATACTGGTTGACAGGTTTGTCTTGGACTGGTGGCCTAATAATATAAAAATAACATATTGCAAGGGAAATCACGTTTCAGAAGGGAATCATTTCTCGAATTTAATCTGGAATAACCAAAAAAACCTGATTTACCAGTTGTTGTTCCAGAAGTGGACTTTACAGTTAACGCTGCTGAAAAGACATTGTAAAATTTGCAGAGTTGTCTTATGAATTTTGACTCCAGCATATTTACAGTGACTTTTGTCATTGAGCAACAGAAGATGAACTTACTTGTGGTTTCCTTTGTCATGCTGGTTGGCAGGTTTGTCTTGGTCTGGTGGTCTACTAATATAAAAATAACATATCGCATGGGGAATCACTTTCAGAAGAGAATCATTTATCAGATTTAATATGGAATAACCAGAAATGTTGCTATTATTAACTTACCAGTTTTACTGTATGTTGTACTTTCAGAAGTGGACATTACAGTCGATGCTGTTGAAAAACATTGTGAAATATGTGGTGATACACAGTATATTAAATGTTCAACAAACAATCATTATAAGGACATTCAGAATGGAGTAAGAATAACTGATTTACAAATTCAATAACTCACAGGTTTTTATGGTTGTTGTAGTTTGTTCAGTGGTGGTTGATGTTGAAACTTCAGAGGCAATTGATCAGAATTAAAGGTCAGTTTACAAAGTCAAACTTTAAAGCAAAGTTTGTTTGTTGAAAGTAAAGGTCTTTCGAATACATATGTCTCATACTAGTTATGTAGCTTGAAATCACCTTTATATTGGTTCACACAGTGGCGGTTCTACACTGAATTGCTCCCCGGGCGAGACTCCCTCCCGGCGCCCCCCAACCCCACAAAAAAAGACGACAAAACTTCACATTTTGTACACACCACACGTTTTATTGTTGTAATACTACATGTCATCCCGTAACAGACCAATTTTGGCAAAATAAATAAATAAATAAATAAACTGCTCATAACTTGAATAAATATACTGTGTACAAACAAATATTAAGAAAAAATATTTTAAATTATTACGAATAATATACAGATAAATTATAGAATAAATATAGAATAAATCACACTAAAGAAAATTAAATTTCTTTATTTATTTCATTATTTTATTTCATTATTTATTTCACTGCAGAACAGATAACACAAACTGAAACTAAAATCTGACATTAATAATAGAACCCTGCCTAAAAATAATAGAAAATGTAATGGATTTAATGGTTATAATGGGAATTGTATTGGTTTTAATGGTAAGTATAACAGTGTCTGCTGGTATATGATGGATTCTATGGGTGGGTGGGATGGTAAATCCTATTGGAAAATTGTCCAAAACACAGTACAATAAGGAATTTTGTAATAGTTTCACTGGAAAAAGTTAATGGTTCATAATGCTATTTAATAGAAACCATTAGAATTTCTGAGATGGTTTGTATATTAGGCTTTTATTGTGTTTTTTAGCAAGGTAAGCATAGCAAGCATCATAAGCAAGAAGGCTAACAAACCTAAGAGTTAACGTTATACCACTAATTAACATAATGACATGAATACCTTAATCATACAGAGAGAACATTGTTGCATACCTTTATCTTTCGCCCGTTTCTCGTCATCTTCTTTTCTTTTTTTCCTAAATTGGGCACCTGACAGCTTTGGCCTTTTTTTCTCCATCGCTGTGTTTACTTTATAATCGACAATCAACAGATTTCCCATCCCTCAACGCTGTCACTCACGACCAGAAGTCAAGACTAAACCAATTCACCTCCACATCATAATCGTTTTTTGTTACCTATTTTTATTAGCAATTTCACACAATTAAATAAATAAAAAAAGTGCAACTTATTGGTCTGTGTTTATAACTTTTTTTTCTCTCTTTTTTTTTTTTTTTCAAAGTAATATTTTGAATGAAATGTGCGTTATTTGTAATTAGTTTAGCCCACCTCCTTGTCCGCCTCATTTGGGAGAGGTGAACTGTACTCTGCGTACAGTTCCCTCTCCTCTCTTCTCCTCTCCGCTCGCTCAGCTTCTGTGCGGCTCCTTCAGCAGCAGGGGCGGCACAAGTATCATAGACAACAGAAAACCGCTTAGCGGCACAGATGATTTTTTTTTTCCCTCCAAATTCGTGTGCCGCCCCCCACGTGTCATGAAAAAATGCCTCCCCGGGCGGCTGCCCCGTTCGCCCATGCCTAAAACCGCCACTGGGTTCACATGAATATATTAAAAAACCCATTGGTTACTCACTAGTTTTTGTGGTTGTTGGCAAAATTTTACCAGTAGAGGTCGCAGCTGAGACTAACACACAACAATACAAATATGCTTATAGTTATTGGATTATCTCAGATTAGAAACAGGTGATTCTTCACAAATTTGCAAAAACCTTTACTTTCAGTCTTTTTTAGTAATTTTGTTAATATCATTTTGGCGTGAAAACAACACCACAAACATCCATATTAGCAACTGATTCCATGAATTCAAGTTTCCATAAATTTGTCAGACATAGTCTGGATCTCTGACATCTGAACTTTTATCACATGATTAGCTCAAGCAGCTCTTCCTTTCTGCCTAAATGTATTCAGTTGTTCACTTGTCAAAGTCACACTGTGGTTATGTATTTTTCTGAAAAGGACATTTAGCTCTTTCCTTTATTTTGTTTGTTTGTCATTTCATTTCAGCCTATTGAAAGAGTCTTTATAAAACATATCCATCCAGACATCTTACACAGACTTTTTTTTTTTTTCATATTTGTGTGTTGACGATACAGACTTGGATTTTTTTTTTTTATTGACATCTTTATTTTTTTATATCTATTTTTTTCATTCGATGATATCCATCAGGCCTACATAGTGAATCATTAGAATTAAAATAAGAATTATATTTACTAATATAAATTATACAGGTGTCTCTAATCATATGCTCATATTTTTAAGAATCGTAACAGTAATACAGTAATAACTCACCTTTGGTGTATGCGTCACTGTGTGGTGATCTGATCTCAGGTTCAGTCTTGAGTGAATAAACACAGATCAGCTGTCTGCTGTTCACTGATCGTGTGAAGAGTTCACTTTGATTTAAATAAAACATACAAAAATTCTCTCCAGACTGACTCCTCTGAGAGACACGTTGATACAGAAGATCATCATCCTCAGTGTAGAGACTACAGATGAAATCAGCTCTGACTGAAAGTGGTATTTCACATGATATGATGGGCTGGACATCATCGCCATTAAAACTAATGATAGCTTTCTGAAGTGAACCTGTTTAAAGACAAATGATCCAGTTACTAAAAACACTGCCATAATGGTTTCCAAACCACAAGAACAGCAGAGAAATATCTCACCTAGAACTGTCACTGTGGCAGGAGGAGATTGAGATGATGGTTTATCAATGCCTTGCTCATATATTGTGTAGTAACAGTAAATGTCGAGTGAAACAGGTGATTTTACAGCTGCCCATCTGAGCACTTCAGCACCAGTGAGCTTGAGCTCACATGATGGACTGACTTTTACAGTCTTTTCTGCACTGTTTGTGATTAAATAACACTGATTCACTGTAACATCTGCTGGTGTCTCACAGCTGATCTTCACTGAGCTGGACTCTCTTATGACATCTGGAGATACTTTTACAGTAGGAGATTCTGTAACAACCCGAAAGAGATCGATCACTACCTCACATCTCTTAACTGACAATGTTTACATGCACAATAATATTCTGACAATAATTACGTATTTTGTGGTTCTAAAAACCCAAATAAGACAAGTGCTGATTATATACAAAGTATTCAACTGCAAAATGAATATGTCGGGTAGGTTCACATGTAGCCTTCTGATCAACATGTTGAAATATTTTAGACGATGACACTTTGTTCACCCCACATGTGGACAGTATTTAATCAGCATTAAACAACAGAAATCACTTACTGTAAGACTGAACATCCATCAGGAGATGAAAAACGATGAAGATGAGCAACTCCATTACAGCGAGTGTGAGAAAAGTGACGAGACTCATTCAGTAGGTGAATTAGGAAGTAACACATCAGAACACAGGAAACCAGATATGCTTTCTACAGTCCGTTTTATGAACATGGGAGTGATCGTGAGACTCACACTCACAGTTGTGTGCACTGCAAACTTTAGTATAGTGGTTTTCAAACAGTAGGTTGCAAGTTTAATAAGTTTTAGGTGGATATTGTAACACTTATGTTCAGTTTTTATCATGTTTTCATTGTGTTTTGGTGTTCTGTCTTCCTTTGGCCTAGTTTCTGATTCTTTTCACCAGTTGTTTGGTTATTTATGTCATTAGTTCCAGTGTATTTAGGCATTCAGTTCCTTTAGTTCGTTGTCTAGTATTGTTTTTGTGTATGACACGCTGTTTTGTTTGATCATCGTCAGTAGAGTTACCTGTGTTGTTCAGTTTAATTATGATCTTTTGTTATTTCCCTGTTGAAAAAAACAAAAAACAGCTGGTTAGGTATGTTTCGAACATGGCTGCTGGTTTGAGCTGGTTTAAGCTGGTCCTGGGCAGGAGATAGTTGCTTTGGACCAGTTAAGGACGACAGTAGCACATGACCAGCTTAAACCAGCTTATGACCATCTTAAACCAGTTAAAACCAGCAGCCATGCTTCAGAACATATCTATCCAGCATATGCTGTTTTTTTTTTTAACTGAGGATGGAATTGTTTTGATTTACAGATTTCACCAGTGTTTCTCACAGTGCTTGCAAGTATAGTGTAACACTCACTTTATGACAAAGACAAAAAGAGAAATGTCTGAGTACGGACCAGTCAAACCAGAAGAATAAATTCGTCTACAGAGAATAAGGATGTCACAACAATAATGAACCACTCAAGCAATGTGTAAAGTGTAACTGAATGTATTGTTTTCAATCAAAAATTAGATTTCGATTAGAGCATGACAGAAAATGTTAAATAATAAAAAAAAAAAAGTACAATATGTAACTTTTCAACCAAAAAAACTAAAAAAAAAATTGAAAATTTGCTTAAACACCAAGCTGATTAGTTCTTGTATTCTTAACAAGTCTTCCCTTTTCCTTACAGGTTTCAAGATTCACTGTGCTCAAGGGACTCCAAGGTATAATCACCCTTTTTGAAAATTTTATGTAAATTAACTGAATTAACTGTTAATTATGTTCCCTTCTAGACTTCACTTATTTCTTTCAGTTTTTTTTTAAACTGTGATAGTTTGACTTCACCTTATGTGAAATTTCAATTCAAAGAAATGTTCACTTAATTAAATCAATTCAAAGTTTAAATCCCTTATTTGCTACTTCAAATTCGTTGAATAAATGTCTCCATCTTGTCTTAAATGTGCAATACAAAATAAAGAAGAAAAAAAATGCATTTGGTCACTGAACAATCAGGAAAAAAAATATATTTTTTTTTTTTACAAAAATACAATAAATAATATAAAAATAAATTAACATATGAATCCTTTCACAAAATTTAAACCTCAGTTTCCAAAGTGAGCTGATTCAAAATGAATAATTCAGTCTCTCAAGCTGTGTGAATATAGCTGAAATCACTGAGCAGCGATTAAATTTTTCGTTACTCAGTCTCTCCTCCGTAATCGAATCCTTCCAAAGAACAATGAACGGAGTGTATGCAATGTAAGTTCAATTTCCTACCGCCCAAATTGGCAAAACAAAAGTGTCCGTTTCACGAAATCCCGACTCTCTATTAGGTCCGTGTGGCTCGCCAGTCCCGACTCCCTCCACGAACACGGGAGTTAGTAAGTTATCAGTCCAGTAAACGTCGGTCTAAATGCAGCTTTGATTCAGCAGTTCACAGCGTGCACTCAATCGGACAGCAATGATATTGAATCATGAAAAAGAAGAAAAGAAAGGACAACAAAAAAAAAAAAAAAAAAAACTGACCTTGAATACAAGGTCACAAAAATCATCATTAGAATTCTTTCCGTATCATCCGTATATCATGTCTATTACGATCATTTACCACAGCATCAAAATGACGATCACATTTTTCACATGAACGTGCAAACGCATACATTTGCCACATCTACCATACATTACACTTAACAATTAAATGAACTTAAAGTACAGCTTTCTTATTTATATATTTCACATATGAACTCATGAACTTTTTTTTTTTACCCAAACTATTACATGAAATAAACGTTTTAACTCACCAAGACCAGATGAACTTGAACAATTTTATCCCCTATTGGTCTGAAAACTCAGTTTCAACTTGATCTTTTGCTTATCCGTCTCGTAGAAATTAAATATAATCATATGCCTCTTTTTCTTTTGCGAAATATCCTTTGTTAACGTGCTTCACGTTAACGAGGCCTAATTATCAACTGAGTCACAAGTTTAAAAAAATAAAAACAAACAAAAAATAATAATAATAATAATAAATAAACAAAAGTTCCAATAAATAAAAAAGTTCCAATATCCTAAATCCTATAGTATACCCCTGAATCCTTCAGATATTCCACAACAGCATCCTGTGCATCTTTAATCCCCTCTCCTGTTGTTCCCAAAATACCCTCAAGGTTCCATTTTCTTCCTGTCTGATTAATCTTTTCCTTTAATCTAATCCTCTCTTCTCTATACTTCCCACAATGCAGCAGTATATGTTCTACATCTTATGTAATTTTACATTCCATACATTCATTTGATTTACTTTTACCTAACAGAAATAATGTTTTATTTAACCCAGTGTGGTCAAATCTTAGCCTGGTTAAAACTGACTCCTCCCTTCTATTCCTTCCATTCACACCCTGTGTATTGATAGATTTCTGTATACTATAATATTTCCTCCCACTCTTATCTGCGTCTCATCTCTCTTGCCATTTCTTCATCATTGCTTTTTTAATTATTGTCTTAGCTTCTCCTTTACCAAAAGGAATATTTATAGTATCGCTCATCCTGGTTGATTTCTTTGCTATTTTGTCCGCTTTGTCGTTTCCTCTTACATTTACGTGAGCAGGTACCCAACAGAATCTCACATCTATCTGTAGCCTCTGCAATCTAAATAGGTTTTGATGGATTTCTAGCATTAAATCTTCTCTACTAGACTTCATATTTTGAATACTGTAAATAGCTGCTATAGAGTCAACACAAAATACCACTCTATCTGGTTTTACTTCCTCCACCCACTGTAACCCTACAATAATTGCCATCATCTCTGCCGTATAAACTGACAACTGATCAGGTATTCTTTTCCCAATACTTACATTCAGTGTTGGTATATATATTCCTATGCCTACCCTATTTTCTTCATCTTTAGATCCATCTGTATAGATATCTAGATAACTGTAGAATTTATTTTTAATGTATTGACTTGCCATATATCCTTTTTCACTCTCTACCCATTTATTCTTTAATTCCATTATATTTAAATCTACATTAATTTTTGGAAACAGCCAAATAGGGATATTACTAATAGGAGTAGGAGTGTTAAAACAGATACTGTCTAATCTATATTCCTCTGATTTAGCCTTTATTACCCATCCAAAGCCATTATTTTGAAAAGAATTATACTCCCAACATTCTTTAATAACACTATTGGTACACTCTAAAAAATGCTGGGTTAAAAACAACCCAGTTTGGGTTATTTTGGCAACCCAGCGCTGGGTTGTTTTGACCCAGCAAGTTGGGTTGAATGATTGACCCAGCATGCTGGGTTGCTTTTTTTATGGTTTAAAATTACTACACTGCTAGGCAAAAATGAACCCAAAATTGAGCTAGGCATTAAATCTACAAATCTTGATCATTATAAAATCACTTTAACACACAGAGAATGACTATCAAAAGATAAATGTTTATTAAAAACTACAACAAGAGAAAACATTCAAAAGTAACATGCATGTGAAAAGAAATGCAGAAAAAATATGGCAATAGCAGGTACAGAGTTTATAAATGAAGCACTGAACATCTGCTGACTATTTTGTCTGGTAAATTCTGTATATTGTATAAAACTACTGTACAAAAAACACTACTTTACAATAATTGTACAATTAGTTAATAGTTTCTTTCTTCTTTTTTTTTAAACACAAACTAAAAATAAAACCACAACATTAACACTTACATTATAACATATTTAACACAAGCAAATGTGTGAAGTATTGTGAGTATGTGTATGAATGAATGTGAACTCCATTTCTACTGAACAACACAGAACGAGCATTTAACATTTTGTTTTTACAGACTATACACTTACGGTTTGTTTCACAGTCCATGACTGCATACAGAAAATGCATCACTGCCAATTTCCTTAATCTCTTTAAGATAATTGATGTAGTCATGAAGTCCCATCAGCTCAGCAAAGGTGTGCAACATCTTTGACATTATCCAGGGCGGCCTCCTCCTTTAAAACCACCGTTGCATCAGTTTGGGGGAAGATCATTTCTCCTCTTTGTCCAGCATTCATCCCAGTCACCACCTGCTCTTCATCAGTGGCCTAAAATAGAAAAACATTTAAAAAAGAAAACATTTAGTTCAAATGTAACCATTTTCAAACAGAGGTGCATCCAATTCTGTAAGGATAGGTAACTAGACTGTTTTATTATTTCAACCATATTGTGTGGTTGTTTATTGTCTTTGTCTACCACAGTGCTTTAGAACACTACAGTAGCAGACATTGGTAACGTTTTATTTTCTAAAACATAATTCCCATCTATCTTAAAAGAATGAAGCTCTCTTATGTCTCTGGCCTTTTAACCTCTACATAAAACATTTTTTTACAGTCAAACAAACAAAAAAAA
This sequence comes from Labeo rohita, assembly GCF_022985175.1. Taxonomy (NCBI): domain Eukaryota; kingdom Metazoa; phylum Chordata; class Actinopteri; order Cypriniformes; family Cyprinidae; genus Labeo; species Labeo rohita. The sequence continues at coordinate 41,374 of NW_026129254.1, forward strand.
AAATTATGACCATTACTTGCCTTAAACCGCCTTTCCCTCTCTTATGATCGAGCTGAGAATATCACATCCTCACACAAGCAGGATTCTGTGTTGTTAACTCCAAAGTTGGTTTACGTTCTGCAATGAAAAACACAGACACCAATGGTTTAAATAAAATGTGAACAAGTCATCATACTGTTCAAAATGTGAAGCAAACAGGCAGAAGACAACAGAAACATGTATTTTCAAAAATAACTCACATCAATCCTGAAAGAATGAAGCTCTCCTATGTCTCCGGCTTTCAACATCTACAAAAAAGTAAACATTCTTTTACTACTAGTCAAAAAAATATATAATATGGAATTATGACATTATGACCTTTACTTGCCTTAGGCCCCGATCACACCGAACGCGTTTTTAGTTCTAAAAACGCGAGGCGCACCGCACTGCCTTTTTCTGGTGACTTTTAAAAAAAGAGCAGTGCGTTGCGGTTTTATATGTTGCTAGGCAACCATCAAATAAGCCGTCCTGTCAGTCTAATCAAAGGATTATAGCGCGAGCGCTCTAAAATCTTTGGTTTTTAGCTGTTAAGTAAACTGTCATATCAGCAAAAAACTTAAAACATACAGCTCCGGATAACCCGCGATAGACACCAAAAGTTTCTCCTCCATCACTGCAGTCTCCGACTTTTTAAGCGTCGGTAAAACTTTCGTCACCACAACAGAAGGCCCGCCTCCAAAAACGCCTAAGGCCGCGATCACACCGAACGCGTTTTTGCAGCGAGAGGCGCCTTTTTTGAATTGTTTTCTACGGGCAGTGAGCGTTATGCGCGCTGTTTATGCGCCGCCGGCGCCTTGCGTTTTAACCGCCTGCTGCGCCTCGCATTTTTGACGGAACGCTCTGAGCGCCTGAAGTTGAAAAAAAAGCAACTCTGCGCGGAAAAGCGCCCGACGTCATCGCGGTTTTTTCCATTATCCAATCGAATGAATGGAGAGGCGGGCCTTCTGTTGTGGTGACGAAAGTTTTACCGACGCTTAAAAAGTCGGAGACTGCAGTGATGGAGGAGAAACTTTTGGTGTCTATTGCGGGTTACCCGGAGCTGTATGTTTTAAGTTTTTTGCTGATATGACAGTTTACTTAACGGCTAAAAACCAAAGATTTTAGAGCGCTCGCGCTATAATCCTTTGATTAGATTGACAGGACGGCTGATTTGACGGTTGCCTAGCAACATAAAAAACCGCAACGCACTGCTCTTTTCTTAAAAGTCAGAAAAAGGCAGTGCAGTGCGCCTCGCGTTTTTAGAACTAAAAAACGCGTTCGGTGTGATCGGGGCCTTATACTGTCTTTCCCTCTCTTCTGAAGAAGCTGAGGAGATCACCTCCTCTCACACGCGGCCTTCCGTGCCGTTAACTCCAGAGCTGGTTTGAGTTCTGCGATGAAAAATATGCACATCAATTATTTAACTAAAATGTGAACAAGTAATCATACTATTTTTGCATCAAAATATTAAGTAAACAGGCAGAATACAATGGAAATGTTTATTTTCTACAAATAGCTCGTATCAATCAAAAAGAATGAATCTATCCTGATTCTGGCTTTGAACATCTACATAAAACATATTTTTACTCTTAGACAAATAAATAAATTAATTAATTAAATAAAATACAACATTAAATTATTACCTTTACTTGCCTTAAATCACCTTTCCCCCTTTTCTAAAGCTCAGAAAAATCGCCTCCTCACACAAGTAGGTGCCCGTGGTGTTAGCCTGAAAGTTGAGTTCTGCAAAAAACGGACATCAATGGTTTAAATAAAATGTGAACAAGTCATCATACTGTTGTTGTATCAAAATGTGAAGTAAACAGGCAGAAGACAACAGAAACATGCATTTTCTAAAAATAACTTGCATTAATCCTGAAAAAAAATGAAGCTCTCCTATGTCTCTGGCTTTCAATCTCTAAAAAAATGCAACCATTCTTTTACTAATAGTCAAAAAAGGTGATATTAGACGGAATTATTACCTTTACTTGCCTTATACCGTCTTTCCGTCTCTTCTGAAGAAGCCGAGCCGATCGCCTCCTCTCACTCGCGGTCTTCTGTGTCCTTAACTCCCGGCGCGGGCACAATGAAGACTCACAGCTCAACAAGTCTGAAATATCACATGCAAAACATTACTTTTAACAATTAAAACTTAATGAGCCTTACAATAATTAAGCTAGTCTTCATTACACGACGCCGTTTTCTTTAGGAAACTACTTTCAGTTTAATCGCGGGAAAAAAAAGGTTTACGAATTAACATGTAAATCGGTTAATAACCCTCTATTAACACCTAAATCTTGTGTAAATATGACATATGAAACTCACAGACGTTGTATTAAAGCTATCTCTTCCGTTCAGTAGAAGAGGCCCTTAAGACTATTTCTGAGGCGAAAACTGCGTCAGCGTATTTTACAATAAAAGCTCTTTTCCGACTTTTCCCGCGTTCCAAGTCTTAAAATACTCCCGGACACACATAATGAATGATGATTTTACATTTTTTAATTTTTACTTACCGAAAATCATCCTTCACTCGCTTCCATCTGCAGACGCTGAGAAAATGGCCGCTTCTCGCACTTTTTGACGTACGGTTGACACGACGTGCCTGCTCTCTCTCGAGTCCGCGTTCCCAACTATAATTATAAATTAAAACCAGTTTTAACCCAAAATTGGGTTAAATTAACCCAACTTTCTTACCCAGCGGTCTCAACCCAGCATTTGGGTTGAAAAAACAACCCAGCGTTTTTTAGAGTGTAGGGTTTTTATTACCACATCCACGTAAACGACACCAGTATGTAAGCATAAGTTTATCTCTTCTTAAATCTGAGGGCACTTCTCCTAACTCCTGAATTGCCTTAGTTGGTGTTGATCTCATCGTACCAGAACAAATCTTCAAAGCTTAACAACACTATCTATTTTCATTAAGTGTGTTTTAGCTGCCGCTCCATAAACAAAACATCCATAGTCTATTGTTGATCTCATTAGAGCCCTGTAGACGTACATTAATGATTGTTTATCTGCTCCCCAGTCTTTTCCAGCTAATGCTCTCATTAAGTTTAGAACTTTTCTACATTTTGATTCCAGCAGCAATTGCGGGGCCAAGCACAAAAGACGCAGAATGAGGAGCTAAGCATGGCAATGAGCAACAGACCGACTACAACAATGAGTAATTAAAGCCATTTTAGGATGATATCAGTTAAAATGGCTGAAAAATCATAAAAACAACAACTAATCATATAATTTAATGGCTTATCACATTTGACCAGTAGGTGGTGCTGTTTTCAAATTGATGTGACGTGTTCCGTGTGAGGTGACAATGACACACACAAAGTTTGGTGCCATTATATCAAAGCTTTACAGAGATACAGCCTCAGAGTCATTCTGGCATCATGCGTCAAATGTGTTGTGGCACTGTACGAAAACGGTTTTGTCTATCGACACGAAATCCATAACTTTGTGTCAGCACAGTCTGAAAATGATTTAAGTCAAATTTGATGAAAATCGGACCAACGGTCTAGGAGGAGTTTGAAACAGTAGGTTTTCTACATTAATCAAAATGGTGGACAGGATGTTTGGCCAATTTTGGGATAATGGGTATTAATGCTCGGCTTGACCCAAGGAATCTATTGACATGAGTTTCGTTACAATAGGTTAATGCAATCAGAAGTTACTAGCATTTAAGGAAATTTTATTATTAATGTTTAGTGAATGGTGTATTACTTTTGACCAATAGGTGGCACTGTTACAAAATTGATGTGGCGTGGTCAGTGTGAGGTGACAATGGCACATATAAAATTTGGCACATATAAAAGCACAAAAGAGGCAGAATGAGGAGTTAAGCACAGCAAGGAGCAGCAGACCGACTACAACAGTGAGTAACTTAAGCCATTTTAGGATAATATCAGTTGAAATGGCTGAAAAATCATAAATACAACCAATCGTAATAAAATTTATTGGCTTATCACTTTTGACCAACAGGTGGTGCTGTTTTCAAATTGATGTGACGTGTTCTGTGTGAAATGACAATGACACACACAAAGTTTGCCGTCATTATGTCAAAGCTTTGCAGAGATACAGCCTCAGATGTAGTTTGGCATCTTTCCAGCAAATTTGTTGATGCGCTAAACGAAAATGGTTTCGTATATCGACACGAAATTCATAACTTTTTGCCAGCATAGTCTGAAGATGATCTGAGTCAAATTTGGTGAAGATCGGACTAACAGTCTGGGAGGAGTTAGAAAAAGTAGGTTTTGTACATTAATCAAAATGGCGGACAGGAAGTTTGGCCAATTTCGGCATAATGGGTATCAATGTTCTCGACTTGACCCAAGGAATCTATTGGCATCAGTTTCATTCCAATAGGCTAATGTAAACAGAAGTTATTAGCATTTTTATAAATTTCATTATTAATGTTTAGTGAATGGCGTATTACTTCTGACCCATAGGTGGCACTGTTACCAAATTGATGTGGCTTGGTCAAAGAGTGTGGAGACAATAGCACATATAAAATTTGGTGTCAATATGTCAAAGCTTTGCAGAGATACAGACTCGGATGCAATTTGGCATCTTTCCAGTAAATTCGTTGATGCGCTAAACGAAAACGGTTTCATGTATCGACACAAAATCCATAACTTTTTGTCAGCATGGTCTGAAGATGATCTGAGTCAAATTTGGTGATAATCGGACTAACGGTCTAGGAGGAGTTCGAAAAAGTAGGTTTTCAACATGAATCAAAATGGCGGACAGGAAGTTCAGCCAAAATTGGCAAAATTGGTATCGGTGTTCTCAGCATGACCGAAGGAATCTATCAAAATCAGTTTCATTTCAATAGGCTAATGTACGCAAAAGCTATTAGCATTTTTCGAAATTTCGTTATAACTTTTGACCACAAGGTGGCGCTGGCCCCAAAATTTTTATGTACATTCAGGGCATGGTGCCGAACATTTTTGTAATTAATGTCGAAACGATACGCTAATCCGTTCTCAAGATACAGCATTTTAAAGCTAAATTCAAAATGGCCGACACCCAAAATGGCTGACATGGGAAAATTGGATATGGTTCGACTCGGTATGACACACCGAATCTAAAGAGACCAGTTTTGTGATTTTTGGACAAATCATTCAGACGTTATAAAGAAAAATAGCCATTTTTCGTATCTCCTGACCACTAGGGGGCACTGCACCGAAACACTGCAGTTAGCCTCAGGTCATGCTTGTTATAACACACACCAAGTTTGGTGTCAATATGACAAACTGTTACGGAGATATAGCCTCACATTGATTTTTGCTAGCTTTTCGTAGAATTCTTTCGCGTGTTATTCGTGAATGGCTGGACGAATCGACTTGAATTCCATAACTTTTTGCCAGCGTGGTCTGAAGATGATCTGGATCAATTTTTGTGACAATCGGTGCAACGGCCTAGGACGAGTTCGAAAAAGTAGGTTTTACGAACAATTGAGAATAGCGAAAAAACTAAACCTTACGATTTTTGAATTTTGGTGTCCATTCAACTCGGCATAAGCCAAGGAATCAGAGGAAAAAAGAATTTTTGTTGTGTGGCTTACGGTTCAAACGTTATTAGCATAAATCTTTTGAAAGTTTGGACAAGTGGTGGCGCTAGAGAGTTTGAGTTAGAGACTCCAAACTTGCTATGGTTAATGTTGGGACTGTCCTCTATCAGTGTGCAAAATTATACAACTTTCCCGCAAGCGGTTCTATGGGCTGCCATAGACTTGCGGCGGAAGAGGAAGAAGAAGAAGAAGAAGCGGAAAAATAAATATAGCTGCAAGCAGCAATTGCGGGGCCAAGCACAACAGAGGCAGAATGAGGAGCTAAGCATGGCAAGGAGAGGAGCTAAGCAAAGGAGCAGAGACCGACTGTAACAATGAGTAACTAAAGTCATTTTAGGATGATATCAGTTGAAATGGCTGAAAAATCATAAATACAACCAATAATATAATTTAATGGCTTATCACTTTTGACCAATAGGTGGTGCTGTTTTCAAATTGATGTGATGCGTTCTGTGTGAGGTGACAATGACACACAAACAAATTTTGGTGTCATTATGCCAAAGCTTTACAGAGATACAGCCTCAGAATCATTTTGGCATCAAGCCTAAAATCTGTAGTGGCGCTGTACGAAAATGGTTTTGTCTATCGACACGAAATCCATAACTTTTAGTAAGCACAGTCTGAAGATGATTTGAATCAAATTTGGTGAAAATCAGACCAACGGTCTAGGAGGAGTTTGAAAAAGTATGTTTTGTACATTAATCAAAATGGCGGAAAAGAAAGTTCAGCGAAGTGTGGTATAATTGGTATCTATTTTGTCAGCATGACCCAAGGAATATTTTGAGACCAGTTTTAATACAGTAGGCTAATGCAATCACAAGTTATTAGCATTTTTGAAAATTTCATTATTAATGTTTAATGAATGGTGTATTACTTCTGACCAGCAGGTGGCGCTGTTACCGAATTGATGTGGCGTGGTCAGGGTGTGGTGACAATAGCACATATAAAATTTGGTGTCAATATGTCAAGGCTTTGCAGAGATACAGCCTCAGATGTAGTTTGGCATCTTTCCAGCAAATTCGTTGATGCGCTAAACGAAAACCGTTTCGTGTATCGACACGAATTCATATCTTTTGCCCGCATAGTCTGAAGATGATCTGAGTCAAATTTGGTGAAGATCGGACTAACGGTCTAGGAGGAGTTCGAAAAAGTAGGTTTTGTACATTAATCAAAATGGCGGAAAAGAAAGCTAAGCGAAGTGTGGTATAATTGATATGTATGTTGTCGGCATGTCACAAGGAATATTTTGAGACCAGTTTTATTACTATAGGCTAATGCAAACAGAAATTATTAGCATTTTTGGAAATTTCATTGTTAATGTTTAATGAATGTATTACTTCTGACCAATAGGTGGCACTGTTACCAAATTGATGTGGCGTGGTCAGTGTGATGTGACAATGGCACATATAAAATTTGGTGTCAATATTTCAAAGATTTGCAGAGATACAGCCTCAGAAGTAGTTTGGCATCTTTCCAGCAAATTCGTTGATGTGCTTAACGAAAACCGTTTCGTATATCGACACGAAATCCATAACTTTTTGTCAGCAAGGTCTGAAGATGATCTGAGTCAAATTTGGTGAAAATCGGACTAACGGTCTAGGAGGAGTTCGAAAAAGTAGGTTTTCAACATGAATCAAAATGGCGGACAGGATGTTTGGCCAATATTGGAATAATGGGTATCAATGTTTTTGGCTTGACCCAAGGAATCTATTGAGATCACTTTCATTACAACAGGCTAATGTAAGCTGAAGTTATTAGCATTTTTGTAAATTTCTTTATAACTTTTGACCACAAGGTGGCGCTGGCCCAAAAATTTTTATGTACATTCAGGGCATGGTGCCGAACATTTTTGTAATTAATGTCGAAACGATACGCTAATCTGTTCTCAAGATACAGCATTTTAAAGCTAAATTCAAAATGGCCGACACCCAAAATGGCTGACATGGGAAAATTGGATATGGTTCGACTCGGTATGACACACCGAATCTAAAGAGACCAGTTTTGTGATTTTTGGACAAATCATTCAGACGTTATAAAGAAAAATAGCCATTTTTCGTATCTCCTGACCACTAGGGGGCACTGGACCGAAACACTGCAGTTAGCCTCAGGTCATGCTTGTTATAACACACACCAAGTTTGGTGTCAATATGCCAAACTGTTACGGAGATATAGCCTCACATTGATTTTTGCTAGCTTTTCGTAGAATTCTTTCGCGTGTTATTCGTGAACGGCTGGACGAATCGACTTGAATTCCATAACTTTTTGCCAGCGTGGTCTGAAGATGATCTGGATCAATTTTTGTGACAATCGGTGCAACGGCCTAGGACGAGTTCGAAAAAGTAGGTTTTACGAACAATTGAGAATAGCGAAAAAACTAAACCTTACGATTTTTGAATTTTGGTGTCCATTCGACTCGGCATAAGCCAAGGAATCAGAGGAAAAAAGAATTTTTGTTGTGTGGCTTACGGTTCAAACGTTATTAGCATAAATCTTTTGAAAGTTTGGACAAGTGGTGGCGCTAGAGAGTTTGAGTTAGAGACTCCAAACTTGCTATGGTTAATGTTGGGACTGTCCTCTATCAGTGTGCAAAATTATACAACTTTCCCGCAAGCGGTTCTATGGGCTGCCATAGACTTGCGGCGGAAGAAGAAGAATAAGCTAACGGATACAATAGGTGCCACCGCACCTTCGGTGCTTGCCATAATAACGCCAACGGATACAATAGGTGCCACCGCACCTCTGGTTATTAGAATCCTTTCCAGGTTTTTAAAAGGCAATATTAATGCTCTCTTCCAACTTTTTGCCATTTTCCCTTCTTCCCATATCTTATTAAATAAATATAATATTATCTCTAAAATTTTTTCTGGTAATTTCTGAAACATGACATAACTTAATTGATCTTCTCCTGTAGCAGTGAAAACAAACCTCGTTCTAGATTCGGAAACTAGAGAAAGAAAAAAAAATATGCGCATGCAACATCCTAAATCCTCATTAGTCGATTTTCCCCAAACATAAAATATTAGAATTGGCTATTAAAACGCCCATGAAAATAATATAAAATACATAAAATATATATATATATATATATATATATATATATATATAAAAAGAAAAATAACATACTTCATATTTATTTAATTTGATCATCTTTAAACACTACTGGTAACCTGGGTTACAATAGGATTCACAAACAAATGACTCTAATGAGTTCTTTTAATGAACAGTTCAGAAGGCACAAACTCAGAAGTTACAAGTTTTCATCAGTCTGACAAATTCTTGACTGAATGTACTCTCCGAAACCATGTCAGCTGCTGATTCAATATTCAGCTTAATAAAATATAAATATTAAAGTCCTTTAATAAAACACTTAGGCTGCTTTTACTTGCTGTGCCACCAAGACAGCAAAATATGCAGTATTCATGTGTACACCTCACACTTATACCTTTGTTCATTTTTAACCTTATTTTTATAGCATAGTTTATTGATTTCACACAGAGCTGTATACTCGGTGGTCACTTTATAAGGCACAAAAAATGTAATCAGATAATCATATGGAAGCAACTGGATAAAAGAATGCAAACAAAATTCAAGCAGTTCAGATGGTCAGTGATTATAAAGTACATAATAATAAATGAATGTTATTTAGTTAAAAAATAACAATAAAAATAACAATTTTATTCTTAGGATTTGTGTGCATGTTAAAAGCAATGTGTATGATTAAAAGAAAGTAAACAGGTCATCCATGTTTTGAGGAGCACACAGGGGAAGTTATTAGAGATGTTGTTTCCATCTGGCAGGAGGTGTAGTTCAGCTCTGTGAGAACATCAGCAGAACCTGCAGAGATACAGACTTTACTATCAGGTGTTTCTATATCATGGAGTTCAGTTTATGCACAACTAAACCTGTACATTGTACTTACTAGTAAAGCGGTACATACAGATGAATCCTATGAGTCCTGACAGATATAAAGCCTTGACCCTATCAAAAGAAAATAATATATTTTTTAATTATAAATTTAATTACATTAAATATGTAATTAAATTATATTATTAGTTATTATTTTTATTTAAACTATGTTTATATTGTGATAAGGGAATGAATATGGATAATTGCACTAAATCAGATTAATTATGTGCAGGTTTTTAAAATTATACTATATAATATATATACTTTTACCATTTTAGGAAAAGTAGATGAATCTTTGTCATATTTGTTGGCAGTTTTGTTTTAGAATGGAGTTTTACTAATATAAAACTAATATATCACAAGGGGAATAACATTTCAGAAGGGAATCTTTTCTCAGATTTAAAATTATCTAGAATAACCCGTAAATTTGTTATCAGTAACTTACCAGTTTTACTGTATGTTGTTTCAGAGGTGGACATTACAGTTAATGCTGTTGAAAAGACATTTTGAAATTTACAGTGACGTACAGTATAATAATATTCACAGCGTTTGCAGTGGAATGAGGGAAAAAAGCATGAGGTCTTGAGACAAGTTTTTAAAAGCTGAATTTTAAATTGGGCACCATGTTTTTACAAGACACTACAAGCTCAGTGGTCAAGCACATCCGTTTAGTGCATTTACATATAAAAACAATGGAAAAGTAATGCAATTGAATGGAAAAATGCACTTGTGTGAACAGCCCATAACCATGTTGGGAAAAAAGTATAATCATGAAGCACATTATTGTTGAATTATGTGATTGCTTATCATGCTTGTGACTAAACTTTGAAAATGGACCCCAGCTTTATTATTTAATATAACTTTTTGACTCCAGCATATTCATTTTACAGAGACTTTTGTCATTGAGCACTGATGAACTTACTTGTAGTTTCCTTTGTCATGCTAGTTGGCAGGTTTGTCTTGGACCGGTGGCCTACTAATATAAATATAACACATTGCAGGGGAAATCAATTTCAGAAGGGAATCATTTATCAGATTTAATATGGAATAACCAGAAATGTTGTTATTTGTTACTTGCCAGTTTTACTGTATGTTGTACTTTCAGAAGTGGACATTACAGTCGATGCTGTTGAAAAAACATTGTGAAATATGTGGTGATATACACTATATTAAATGTTTAACAAATAATCATTATAAGAACATTTAGAATAGAGTAAGAATAACTGTTTCACAAATTCAATTACTCACAGGTTTTCATGGTTGTTGTAGTTTGTTCAGTGGTGGTTGATGTTGAAACTTCAGAGAAAACTGATCAGAATTAAAGGTCAGTTTACAAAGTCAAACTTTAAAGCAAAGTTTGTTTGTTGAAAGTTAAGGTCCTTCAAATACATATGTCTCATACTAGTTATGTAACTTGAAATCACCTCTATATTGGTTCACATGAATATATTAGAAAACCCACTGGTTACTCACTTGTTTTTGTGGTTGTTGGCAAAGTTTTACCAGTAGAGGTCGCAGCTGAGACTAACACACAACAAATACAAATTATGCGTATAGTTATTAGATTATCTCAAAGTTGCAAAAACCTTTACTTTCAGTCTTTTTTGGTCATTTTGTTAATATCATGTTGGAGGGAAAACAACACCACAAACATCCATATTAGCAACTGATTCAGTGAATTCAAGTTTCCATAAATTTGTCAGACATAGTCTGGATCTCTGACATCTGAACTTTTATCACATGATTAGCTCAAGCAGCTCACACTATGGTTATCAGTGTTGGGCAAGCTACTTGGAAAATGTAGTGAGCTAAGCTAACAGTTACTCTGCATTAAATGAAGCTTAACTACACTAAAGCTACAGCCTTGGGTAATGTAGCAAGCTAAGCTACAGCAACATGGCAAAAGTAGTTTACTACATATAAGCTATTTTTTACATTTTCATTTTTCTATTGAACCAACATCATACCAAGTCAATGCTCTCTCAGTGATCAATTAAATTGTCAGTCATACAGGCATAAAAGTCCAGTTTAACTGTTTATTCAACCACTCTTCCAAACCAATTTGGCAACAAAAATCAGTATAATGTACAGGGCTGGGTTTATCTCATATTTTGGGGGGTTAGGGGGGGTTGAATTCTTTCTTGAAAAACATTTTTTTTTAAAACACCTGTTTCAGAATGTTGAATGAATAAAACAGGGAAAACACGAAATTTTTAAATAAAATAATTTATACATATAATTGAATAACATAGTCTATATATGAATGGGTGTTTGTCAACTGATTGCATGCCATCAGAGTTTACAGTGTTGACAGCTTCCTAAAAAAACAGCCTAATGGAAGTGCTGTAGTTTTGCTGTATATAGCTACTGAAATATGACAGACCGCACAAAAACAGCACTTTAATTTACTGCCATTTTTAAAGATAGTAATTGATTTCATGAATACAAGACTGTGAATAAAAAACAAGTGCCAAATGTAAGCCAGATTTGGCCCAGACCTTGTTATCTGGGAAGCAAAGCTAAATTCTATTGTAAATTTGTTAACTGACAGTAAGAATATTTAACCGAATCAAGCGGCTATTTTCGTTTGCCGAAGTTTTTTTAAAAAAACATGCTAACGTAAATTGTACGTCTTTGAGAGCAAAAATTAAACCCGACAGGTCACGGCGGCTAGGCCTATAAGTCACATTTTATTATATTTTGAAATGAACAGGCCTACAGCGTAATGTTATGTTCCGAGATTATTTCCCTCACTCCACAACAAATCCTTTAACTTTAACCGTATTCAGAACCGAACGAGGATGAAAAATAAAAAAATAAATAAATAAATTTGCCTAAACAATCCAAAACAAATTTAAAGCGAAACTGAAAGTAAAGTTGGGCTTATGTAGACTACCTCTCTCGCCAAAAATACAAATGTTACCATATCTGCAATGTATTTGAAGCGAAAATATTACGCATTGGGTAAGCTTTGTACTTCATGCACGTCGACGGAAAATATCACGATGAGCAAAAATGTGCCACGGGACCAGTGTTCATGCTGAACTGCACGTAACACACACTATTTAAATTGACTAGTGTAACTTTTGGGTGACTGTGTTTTATTTTTCAAATGAACAGGGTGCAGTGAAAGTGCGCGATCAAACAGCTGAATAGCATATTCCGGCATTTTGGTCATAGTAAAGGCATAATTCGATACTGCAAAGTCCAAAGCAGTTGGAAGTGTCAAGAATATTAGCAAAGATTATTATAATTCGATAATTCGTTTAGACTAGAACACTGTTTAATTCTTATTTCGCTATGGAACCTGATCGTTTTTTTTTTTTTTGTTTTGTTGTTGTTGTTTGTTTTTTTTGCTAAGAACGAACCGAAACATTTTGCCTTTCGCCATGAATTTGACAACCCACACCCACCCACTCCCCATCTCCTTCTTCTGAGTTTGAGATCTTCCCAGAGCACTAGCCTGCTTCAGAGACTAAAATCAAGGCGCCCACCACTAGTTCAAGTACTAAGTTTTTTTCTCAATACCGCTACAATCCAAGTATACCCGGCTGCAGCCTGCAGAACGGGGCGGGGCTTCTCCAACAATCGGTCTTTGTCAGGTGACGTCACACTCACGAGAATCGAATTGCATTTTGGGTGTCGCCGCCATTTGTAAGGTATCAAAGCCGAGGTGTTCTTTAATTGCAGAATTGTTCTTTTGATTTGCTTCAAAATTGTACGTTCTTGTTGTGTTAAAGTCAGCGATGGTAAATTACACGATAGAAAAGGTTAAAAACTGACAACAAGGAAAGATATTTTAGGTCTCCCACTTGAAAGACAACATACAGCGGAAATAACCAAGAAGCGTCGGATGGCCTGCATAGCAGCAGTGATACGCAAAATCATCATATTTGCCCTCGACATTTTCATAAAGGTAAGTAAGCGATTTTTTTTTTAAGTATGTGCTTATTTTCTATTTTCTTTAGTACCTAATGTTATATCCACATGTTGTTTTGGGTTATCAATGCTATTCAGTGGTGTAGTGCAGGTATACGGCGTAATGACAAGTGTGGATAAATGCAAATGTTCCCTAAAAGCACCCAGTAAAGACAGTGATGCGGTCAGGAACGTGGCGCCGGATTCCTTTTAAAAAATATGTTTGATGGTTGCGCCGGTGTTACGGTTTAACTGGTGACCGTGTTATCTGGTGACCAACTTCCTGGTTCAGGTCCTCCGCACCAGATGTGATGGAACGACAGTGGCAGATTCGCCGATTCTGAAAGCATAAACTGACGTGATATTAAGCTGTCTAATAAACGCACGCTTGCTCATTACATGATTTTGCTATTCTTGTAAAGATTACAAATTATTGGTATGATGGCCCGTAGCGGCGGAAATAAAAAAAAAAAGCTTGTTTGGCATGGGTTTCGAACACGCACAAAACACAGTCGCACTGTGAGACGACATTAACGATCGCATTGAGCTATGGAACTGCGCTGATTCAACTACGGATTTCGAGATTCAAGTAGGATTTTACTGTCGGCATGATTATGCAACTGGCTGAATCAAGAAGATATGCCCGTGCTAACTTGTGACCTGTGTTTACTTGTTATGAAAACTAACATTAAAGCAAAAGTATATTACATTTCATGGTTTATGATGTTAAAGTACCTTCAACGGAGTCTCAGACAACTGTTGTGGTTTAATTACAAACGCTATCGTTAAAGTATATTTAGGTACTATAGTAGAAACATGGTACATTTTCTTCAGAGACTAGCTGATGTCTCCTTTAATTAATATAAAAACTTGACGTTATTTCCACGTTGTTTTACCGGTTTCCTCGTAGAAATACTTCGGAAACTTGTGATTTGATATCATGATTGTAGTGAATGACATATAACGTTAAATTCTAGTTAAACGCCGCTTAGAAATGTTACTTTATAAACGTGTTAACTTGTTTCCGTTCAATAGGTGGTGTTTTATTCGATTGTAACAGTATATGAAATATAAGAGCCTTTTCTGCAGTCGAAAAGCTGCAAATTATTGCTGCACTTAACGTGTTACATTGTGACTTTTTTATTGAATTTTTTTTTTCATTTTCGTATGATTAAACAGTACGATCATTTAGCCTACATGTCGACTGCGAGTACTTAAATATATTCACCAACAGAAAACAACGTTTATGTCATACTTTCAGAATTATTCTGCTAGTGAACACAAGCCACAATGTAACACGTTAAGTGCAGCAATAATTTGCAGCTTTTCGACTGCAGAAAAGGCTCTTATATTTTTATATACGGTTACAATCGAATAAAATACCACCTATTGAACGCAAATAACAAGTTAACACGTTTATAAAGTAACATTTCTAAGCGGCGTTTAACTAGAATTTAACGTTATATGTCATTCACTTCAATCAAGAAATCAAATCACAAGTTTCCGAAGTATTTCTACGAGAAAAACGGCAAAACAACGTGGAAATAACGTCAAGTTTTTATATTAATTAAAGGAGACATCAGCTAGTCTCTGAAGAAAATGTACCATGTTTTTACTATAGTAAATATACTTTAACGATAGCGTTTGTAATTAAACCACAACAGTTGTCTGAGACTCCGTTGAAGGTACTTTAACATCATAAACCATAAAATGTAATATCCTTTTGCTTTAATATTAGTTTTAATAACAAGTAAACACAGGTCACAAGTTAACACGGGCATATTTTTTTTTTTAATTCAGCCAGTTGCATAATCATGCCGAGAGTAAAATCCTACTTGAATCTCGAAATCCGTAGTTGAATCAGCGCAGTTCCATAGCTCAATGCGTTCGTTAATGTCGTCTCACAATGCGACTGTATTTTGTGCTTGTTCGAAACCCCTACGAAACAAGCTTTTTTTTTTTTATTTCCGCCGCTAGGGGCCATCATACCAATAATTTGTAATCTTTACAAGAATACCAAAATCATGTAATGAGCAAGCGTGCGTTTATTAGACAGCTTAATATCAGGTTAGTTTGTGCTTTCAGAATCGGCGAATCTGCCACTGTCGTTTCATCACATCTGGCGCGGAGGACCTGAACCAGGAAGTTGGTCACCAGATAACACGGTCACCAGTTAAACCGTAACACCGGCGCTGTCCCCCCACCACAGATGCTGCCTGTTCATACGCGAGAGCATGTCAACTTCGTTTGTAAATTTACAAATAGGCCAAACGCTGTGTGGGAGAATAAGGAAAGCATTCTGTGGCATTAATTATATCTATTTTCATTTTACTTGTAAATATAACTGATAATATCACAACACATATGCTGTCTTTAACTTACCTACAGTAGTGATTTTGTCCAACGCAGTTATAAATCCGGATTCCGGAATTATTTCATTGCAGAGGATGTAACTGCTGGTTAATAAGTTCCGTTGTGTTGTCTGACAGAAAATATGTAACGCAATTGATAACAGTTTTATATTGGACACGTGAAGAAGGATTAGGGAAAACACGCAGAATGCAAATACGACGTAATTACGTCATCAATATGCAAATATACGCATGAGGTCGTCTAGCGACATTTGGCAACTTTTCGAGCAGACTTTAGCTACTTTCCATTGAAAATAGTTGGCAACACTGCTGGTGACCAACTTCCTGGTTCAGGTCCTCCGTACCAGATGTGATGGAACGACAGTGGCAGATTCGCCGATTCTGAAAGCACAAACTGACGTGATATTAAGCTGTCTAATAAACGCACACTTGCTCATTACATGATTTTGGTATTCTTGTAAATATTACAAATTATTGGTATGATGGCCCGTAGCGGCGGAAATAAAAAAAAGAAAAAAAAGCTTGTTTGGCACGGGTTTCGAACAAGGACAAAATACAGTCGCACTGTGAGACGACAGTAATGAACGCGCTGAGCTATCAAACTGCGCTAATTCAGCCACGGATTTCGAGATTCAGGTAGGATTTTACTCTCGGCAGCATTACGCAACTGGCTGAATCAAGAAAATATGCCCGTGTTAACTTGTGACCTGTGTTTACTTGTTATGAAAACTAATATTAAAGCAAAAGTATATTACATTTTATGGTTTATGATGTTAAAGTACCTTCAACGGAGTCTCAGACAACTGTAAATTTGTGGCTACTGTGGTTTAATTACAAACGCTATCGTTAAACTATATTTACTATAGTAAAAACATGATACATTTTCTTCAGAGACTAGCTGATGTCTCCTTTAATTAATATAAAAACTTGACGTTATTTCCACATTGTCCCAACAAACATGAGACGTCCACCCGACGTGCAGATCATGTCTATATTGCGTCGGTCGGTCCAGGACCACATTTGTACTTCCGCACGACGTGCAAATCCAGTACGGTATCTGGACGTCGGACTACGACGTCCCTTGGACGTAGATATGCAGTTCAAAATTTGAACGTATATGAAGGGGTTTTCCTGGACGTCTGTAGAACGTGCAGAACAGGTTCAGGAAATCGACTTGAGAACTTTTTTATACAATTAAACATGACAAAGTTCTGACTTAAAAAAAAAAATTAAATATCATTTTTATAAAACATTTATGTGTTAAAACAGTGTAATATTTGTATAAAAACATCATGATAGTAACATAATGCGGCCATTTAATTATTTTATTAATATTATTAATATTATTTATTTTTTTATGTGTAGTATTTTTCACTGGGACATTGATAAACAGCCGCTTACATCTATGTGTGATTAAGTTAAAGTTTAAGTTAAATAGATGTAAAGAGATTTAAATATAATAGATAAATATATTTAAATATTTAATAATAATACAGAATATTAACACAATATTATTGTTTATTGTATATTTTAATAATACTTATGTATTTAATAAATTAATTTAAATTTAATTTAATAAATAGATCTCTATTTAAACGTGCGCTCGCATGAGGGGCATTAACGTAGTGACGTAAACGTGATGGCGCAAGCAGCCGCGAAGACGGAAGATATTGATATTGTGTATTACCAAAGACTGAAGATATAACCACCACGATAGATCCGTCGTGTAATTTATTTAATTCTACGTTAAAGACACTTTATTAAACCTACAGAGGATGGGACCCAACCTGACCAACAAACAGCCTTCACAACGCAATGCAGCTATTTGGAAATTTAAACAGTAACGGTCTCTAACGGTCATCTGAGAGACGGACGGGTGCTAAGCCGAAGGTAAGCGATATAAATGTACCTTTATTCGTCGTTTTGTCAATCTAATGTTAAATTTCAATTTAGATGTATTTTGTTCTGTGTTATGACGATTTCAGATTCAACTTTTTGTAATATTTATATCTCCCTGTTGGTTAATTTGCGCGTAAAGTGGTCAGTGAAGAATACAGTCTGAGGTAAATTTATGTTGATCACTTTTAATTGTCTAAATTAGTCACTAAAACACGTAACTTCACAATAATGTAAGATTTTCAAAACTTTATCTTGTGTTAAGTATGTGTTCTTGTAGTAAAATAGACTTTCACTAAATTCACTAAAGACTAAATATCAGTCTGGCAGTATTTTCTGATCATATGTTTACGAAAGAGGTCATAATGAGCATTGTGATGCCGTATTTGTAGTTATAATAATCGTTTATATTTCATTTATTTTGTTTTCAGGGCAGTTCATGAAGACAAGATGAGATGTTTTGTCAACCTGGACAGAAGTTCCACCTGCCACACCAGACCCTCTGCTGTATATGGAGGCCTGTCCACTAGCACATGGGTTTTTGGAGCCAGGGACCTCTTGCAGGGAAGAAGATTTTCCAAGGACCCCCTCATAAATATAACAGTGTTTAAGGCTAAAGTTATTGTGGATGGGAGTATAATGAACATAATATGATTGTTTTATTGGTGCAAATGGTCCCTATTTTATATGAACTGTTTAATAATACAGCACAATATAGGCCTAATTTACCATATTTTCCAGACAGTTACACCAGGTCAGGAAAAAAAACATGCATAAGTTGCATTGGTGTATAAGGCACATTTTACTGTTACTTTCAGAAATAATGTAAATACTGATAAATAAAACAAATGTTAATAAACTTAACAAACATTATAAACAATGTAAACATGTAATTTACTTTTCTAAATCATTTAAATTAATTGGCATTCAGAACAGATATATATATATATATATTAGGGATGTGATGAGACACTTATCCCACGAGATGACATGAGACTGGGTTCACGAGAACGAGACGAGAATTTTAAACTTTTCTTAAGAAATCCTCAGTGATTAAATATATAGGGAAAATAGTCTTTTATTCAACTGAAAAAGACAAAATGCAAAAAAATAATTATATGCAGTAATAAACAACATTTAGACAAGAGCTTCACGATTCTGGATGAATTGCAAATCCCAGTTTTTAATAATTTGGAGATCACGATTCTGGAGAAAAAGATTAGAAAACTAAACTAAATAACATAATTTACTAGTGGGTTTGACAAACTGTTCATTGCTTAAGTCTTTTAAAAACATATTCATTTAAACAAACAAACAAACAAAAAAAAAACATTCATTGAAAGGAGTCAGTGTCTCACTTCATTAAGACTTGTTTGACTATTGAGTGCTTGTTCAAACCCTACGAAACAAGCTTTTTTTTTTTATTTCCGCCGCTAGCCATCATACCAATAATTTGTAATCTTTACAAGAATACCAAAATCATGTAATGAGCAAGCGTGCGTTTATTAGACAGCTTAATATCAGGTTAGTTTGTGCTTTCAGAATCGCGAATCTGCCACTGTCGTTTCATCACATCTGGCGCGGAGGACCTGAACCAGGAAGTTGGTCACCCAGATAACACGGTCACCAGTTAAACCGTAACACCGGCGCTGTCCCCCACCACAGATGCTGCCTGTTCATACGCGAGAGCATGTCAACTTCGTTTGTAAATTTACAAATAGGCCAAACGCTGTGTGGGAGAATAAGGAAAGCATTCTGTGGCATTAATTATATCTATTTTCATTTTACTTGTAAATATAACTGATAATATCACAACACATATGCTGTCTTTAACTTACCTACAGTAGTGATTTTGTCCAACGCAGTTATAAATCCGGATTCCGGAATTATTTCATTGCAGAGGATGTAACTGCTGGTTAATAAGTTCCGTTGTGTTGTCTGACAGAATATGTAACGCAATTGATAACAGTTTTATATTGGACACGTGAAGAAGGATTAGGGAAAACACGCAGAATGCAAATACGACGTAATTACGTCATCAATATGCAAATATACGCATGAGGTCGTCTAGCGACATTTGGCAACTTTTCGAGCAGACTTTAGCTACTTTCCATTGAAAATAGTTGGCAACACTGCTGGTGACCAACTTCCTGGTTCAGGTCCTCCGTACCAGATGTGATGGAACGACAGTGGCAGATTCGCCGATTCTGAAAGCACAAACTGACGTGATATTAAGCTGTCTAATAAACGCACACTTGCTCATTACATGATTTTGGTATTCTTGTAAATATTACAAATTATTGGTATGATGGCCCGTAGCGGCGGAAATAAAAAAAAAAAAGCTTGTTTGGCATGGGTTTCGAACATGCCCAAAATACAGTCGCACTGTGAGACGACAGTAATGAACGCGCTGAGCTATCAAACTGCGCTAATTCAGCCACGGATTTCGAGATTCAGGTAGGATTTTACTCTCGGCAGCATTACGCAACTGGCTGAATCAAGAAAATATGCCCGTGTTAACTTGTGACCTGTGTTTACTTGTTATGAAAACTAATATTAAAGCAAAAGTATATTACATTTTATGGTTTATGATGTTAAAGTACCTTCAACGGAGTCTCAGACAACTGTAAATTTGTGGCTACTGTGGTTTAATTACAAACGCTATCGTTAAACTATATTTACTATAGTAAAAACATGATACATTTTCTTCAGAGACTAGCTGATGTCTCCTTTAATTAATATAAAAACTTGACGTTATTTCCACATTGTCCCAACAAACATGAGACGTCCACCCGACGTGCAGATCATGTCTATATTGCGTCGGTCGGTCAGGACCACATTTGTACTTCCGCACGACGTGCAAATCCAGTACGGTATCTGGACGTCGGACTACGACGTCCCTTGGACGTAGATATGCAGTTCAAAATTTGAACGTATATGAAGGGGTTTTCCTGGACGTCTGTAGAACGTGCAGAACAGGTTCAGGAAATCGACTTGAGAACTTTTTATACAATTAAACATGACAAAGTTCTGAAAAAAAAAAAAAATTAAATATCATTTTTATAAAACATTTATGTGTTAAAACAGTGTAATATTTGTATAAAAACATCATGATAGTAACATAATGCGGCCATTTAATTATTTTATTAATATTATTAATATTATTTATTTTTTTATGTGTAGTATTTTTCACTGGGACATTGATAAACAGCCGCTTACATCTATGTGTGATTAAGTTAAAGTTTAAGTTAAATAGATGTAAAGAGATTTAAATATAATAGATAAATATATTTAAATATTTAATAATAATACAGAATATTAACACAATATTATTGTTTATTGTATATTTTAATAATACTTATGTATTTAATAAATTAATTTAAATTTAATTTAATAAATAGATCTCTATTTAAACGTGCGCTCGCATGAGGGCATTAACGTAGTGACGTAAACGTGATGGCGCAAGCAGCCGCGAAGACGGAAGATATTGATATTGTGTATTACCAAAGACTGAAGATATAACCACCACGATAGATCCGTCGTGTAATTTATTTAATTCTACGTTAAAGACACTTTATTAAACCTACAGAGGATGGGACCCAACCTGACCAACAAACAGCCTTCACAACGCAATGCAGCTATTTGGAAATTTAAACAGTAACGGTCTCTAACGGTCATCTGAGAGACGGACGGGTGCTAAGCCGAAGGTAAGCGATATAAATGTACCTTTATTCGTCGTTTTGTCAATCTAATGTTAAATTTCAATTTAGATGTATTTTGTTCTGTGTTATGACGATTTCAGATTCAACTTTTTGTAATATTTATATCTCCCTGTTGGTTAATTTGCGCGTAAAGTGGTCAGTGAAGTTACAGTCTGAGGTAAATTTATGTTGATCACTTTTAATTGTCTAAATTAGTCACTAAAACACGTAACTTCACAATAATGTAAGATTTTCAAAACTTTATCTTGTGTTAAGTATGTGTTCTTGTAGTAAAATAGACTTTCACTAAATTCACTAAAGACTAAATATCAGTCTGGCAGTATTTTCTGATCATATGTTTACGAAAGAGGTCATAATGAGCATTGTGATGCCGTATTTGTAGTTATAATAATCGTTTATATTTCATTTATTTTGTTTTCAGGGCAGTTCATGAAGACAAGATGAGATGTTTTGTCAACCTGGACAGAAGTTCCACCTGCCACACCAGACCCTCTGCTGTATATGGAGGCCTGTCCACTAGCACATGGGTTTTTGGAGCCAGGGACCTCTTGCAGGGAAGAAGATTTTCCAAGGACCCCCTCATAAATATAACAGTGTTTAAGGCTAAAGTTATTGTGGATGGGAGTATAATGAACATAATATGATTGTTTTATTGGTGCAAATGGTCCCTATTTTATATGAACTGTTTAATAATACAGCACAATATAGGCCTAATTTACCATATTTTCCAGACAGTTACACCAGGTCAGGAAAAAAAACATGCATAAGTTGCATTGGTGTATAAGGCACATTTTACTGTTACTTTCAGAAATAATGTAAATACTGATAAATAAAACAAATGTTAATAAACTTAACAAACATTATAAACAATGTAAACATGTAATTTACTTTTCTAAATCATTTAAATTAATTGGCATTCAGAACAGATATATATATATATATATTAGGGATGTGATGAGACACTTATCCCACGAGATGACATGAGACTGGGTTCACGAGAACGAGACGAGAATTTTAAACTTTTCTTAAGAAATCCTCAGTGATTAAATATATAGGGAAAATAGTCTTTTATTCAACTGAAAAAGACAAAATGCAAAAAAAATTAGGTGCGTTTTGAACTTTATGAAATTAAACTTCCATTGTAATGGACTGTAAAAAGTAATACCTAGATCCAACTTATAAAAAGTGAGGCAAGTGGCTGCATGGGATGTTTTAAGTTGAGTCAACTTGCAGCCTTTTTTAAGTGTAATAAACACTGTAACATTACTTAATACAAACACAACAAAATCAAGTTGAGATAACTAATAGTACTAGTATTACTCAGTTAGATAAACCTACTTTTATTGGTACAGGTAACTTATTTATGGGTTGCTACAAGTAACCTGTACTCATTTTAATTAGGTTTTATGAACTTTATGTTCTTAGTAAAATTAACCTAATCATATGTGAATAAACATTTTAATTGAGTCCTGCCTATAACCTCAGAAAAAAATCTAAATGGCTATATAGTCTAAGTACTACAGTGATTAACTTTACATAAACAGACTTTGTCAATAACAATTACAAATTAAATTGAAGAAGAAAAAGATGGGAAGATAGATTGAAGACAATAACATTTATTTAATGTCAACCAGTGTCACTTTTAACAGGGACTACAAAACAGCCAATAAATGTGGCCGCAAATGTACACAATAATATAAAACAAACACTGTATACAGTAAGTGTATTTTCAACCTGTTGGATAAGTAAAATATCCAAACTGCCCAATCTGCAATGTTTAGATAAAGGTAAATGTGAGAAATAACATCACATTGTACCACACTGGAACTGCAATGTCAAAAATTATTACAGTATTTCTATAGTTTGACCAACTATTATTTTTAAGAACTTCCAAATTGTGCACACAACACTGTTGAGTATTTACCTCATGAGGTGATAATCGGCACAGAACACAGGCCAAAGTCCACATTAATTAAGGCACTGAACAATGAACAAAAAAGGAAAATAACCATGGAAATTATATTACCTGAGCAACTTGTACCTGTCAAATGAGTCTTAAGGTCAAAAACAAACAAAAGAAATCTGTAAGACTAATTATTTCAAATCAAAATACTGGTAAAATTCAGAGACAAATATTTATATCACCCTGAAGATTATCAAATTATCTGATTATGTTACAGTACGTTTATTTTGGCATTTAGCAAACTCACCTACCAAAGTGACTGCATTTTTCAAATGATGGCAAAAAATGCCAGATGCCACTGAGAAATAGTCTAAGACAACTTGGTAAGGAGATTTGCATACTTGGATGATGGCTTAGGACGCATGGGGTCCAATCCCACAAAGAGCCTCTGATATATCTCAAAAGTATACACCATTTTTGAGGGATACTTGAGGTCGAGGGCATATGTAAGTCCAAACAGGAGGCAGCATGCTTTCGACAGGTTTGGCACACCTCTGACCACGGGCTGTCCTTCTATGATGATCCCAATCGTGTCGGGCTGATGGCACAAGTAAATTTTCAGTGGGCAACTGCCAAGCTCAGCGTGCACCTCTGTTTCATCACGACTCTATTGGTGGAGACAAAAAAAGAATCAAGAGTTTGGTCAGACAAACAGGTAATGAGATGAATATATGTGCCTCACAGTATGAATACATACAAACAGAAAAATAGACAAGTAGCTTTAAGCCCAATACATACGTGGTGGACACTGATGAGGTCTTCCTGTCTCTCCCCCATGTACTCAATCAGGCATCTCAGGACCACTTCTCTCCTTTTCTCCACAGAGGCAGATGGATCCTGTTAAAAAGTAAAATCTGATCAAAATTCATAGCCTGATGTCAGATTGCTGTTAAAGGTCCTACTATACATACACCACTGTACTACAAGATCTCACGCTATCACCAGCATCTCAAAAAAAACAAAAAACAAAAAAACATATGTGGAAGTTGTTTACTCAAAAAAGTCAAGGGGGACAGTTCACAAAATTGAGATTTAACTGTCCAAGTAGGCTGTGTTCATCAATATGTATCAAGCTTCTATTAGTACATTGTCTATTTCTCACCTCAAATGCTTTCTTAAACATGTTTTAGTGGACCTTTTATGTGTAAAGAGACTGCTTAGGAGCAAGGCACAGTCTTGGAAAATGGTGACAAGGGAATTGCATTACGTATACACTTACATACATATGCAGCCAGCATGTCTATTAACAAAAAGAACAGTCCTGGAGTACACAGAGGAAGTGTAACTTCACTGAATGTTTGGGCATACATTTTCACACTAGATCATCATAATAGCAAGGTCATGTTAACTCACTGTAACTAACTTTGGGGCTAACTATCCCCTTAAACTATGCTACTCTTAGAACAGTGCCTTACATGTAGTTGTCTTTTATAGAATGAGAGGTGGGGGGTCTGACAATTTAGGGTGTTATGATCAGTCTCTGGGTAGTATGAATGTGCTCACCATGTGTCATAACAATTGGCTCAGTAGATTTCAACATATGCTGCAGATACACAGACACCACCATCCTTCCAATTAGGAACACGGTGAAATATTGATGACTACATGATAGAGAATACATTTTGGATGGAAAATGTTTTACATAAGACCATTTTTTCCTCTCACCTGGATAAGTGTCATCATTTGGGACTTGATTCTTTGACCGACGGCTCCTCCTTTTGCGTTGAAAAGTGACAACAGCTTTGGAGTTTGCCTGTCCAACTGTGACATAAATGTCGACTCAAGTGATATGCCACTGATTCTCAGAAACTCTTCACAGATCTGTAAAGAGAAGTATACCATCTTAGTTACATACCAAAAGAGATATATTTTTTCTGTGATTTAAACAACATGAGAGTTTTGGATACAAATCAGTTTTCAATCAAAAGAAAATCATGGACAGTGTCAAGCAGTAAAGGTACATATTCACTATATAGTTATTTTTAAGCATGAAAAATGCAAGAATGAAATTTAATCTTTGGTCAAGTTTGTTGCCTTATGTGCCCTGTCTTCACAACTACCGGCCATTTACCATAATTGAGCAATGTGAAATTCAACTGAATGTGGCACAGCATAAAAGAAACAGGGTCTGATGGTGAAGAAAGTTTTGTGCATACTGCACTGTATTTTTAGCCATACCAGTAGATGCCAAAGAATTGGATTTTAGCTAGTCAACTTTGCTGAGTTTACCTTACCTGTGATGGTTCAAAGAGGGCAGGCCATCTCTCTAGAAGTTCTGCAACACTTGGGGCTTGACCTACAATCTCCTGTCTTCTCAAACTGAAGGTTCTTGACATCATCTCATTTATAACTCTGCTGTTATTCTTTTTCTTTGTCTCAGAAATCAACTCCAGCCTGTTACTCTCAAGGGAATCTTCTGTTTCCCCAGCTGGGTGAGGAGGCAGGTAGTTTACCTCAGCTTTTCGGGGTTTTTTTATATTCTTTGCTGGTTGCTTGTCTTCAGAACATTTGCGCTTTAGAGAGTTCACCAAGACTTCTGGAATCCCATGCACCCGAAGTTTGCTTCGGTAGTTTCCTACTTTATACTTAAGGCTCTGCTGCCATCCATAGAGACCATTGAAGGAGCCTGGCTCCTTCAAACATGGGTTCTTTTTTATGAGAGCCTCTGCGACTGCACATCGCTGTGCATCACTTGGGTAGGGAGTGTAAGAAAAGATGAGCTCAGCTAAACACTCCAGAATGTTGGACTTAACGCCAGGGTAAGACTTCTCTTTGCACAAAAGGGAACCATCTCTGAGGTAGTTTTCATTGCCTTTTTGAAGCACTAGTTCAGTGTTATATGAAAACTTTGGAATAGGAAATTCAGTTGGCCATGGCTTGTGCATTCCAGTGCTACGGGGACTGAGTATTATAGTCTCATCAGATTCAGCAGACATGGACCCACTTGATGTTGATGGTAGAGACACAGAGTCATTTTCTGACACTGATCTGGAGACAGAGCAATCTTCTGTTGGGAGCTCAGGAACGTCAGCATTTGTAAACAAAATGACAGGTGGAACATACACTACCTTCAGTGTGTCCCTATCCTTCAGGTCATCAATTGAACTTAAAGTAACAAAGTCATCAAAATCTTGGTCTTTGCGCTGAAGGCTTATGTCCATTGAGATCCCATATGTTTGTTTTATTGTTGCTTCCAAGTCTTTAACTGTATGTGGCATTCCAGGAAGACAAAGTTTCTTTATGTCATGGTCAAGGATGACTCGAAATTTTACAGCTGCCTCCATTTTGATGATGTAGCCTTAAAAAAGATTACAGAACAACATATTAGTTTACATTCAGTCTGGCATTGTTTAGCAAGCATTCTATTGCATACATCAGTACCACCTGAATTATACCAAACGGTATATGAAACATGTATCTATTCAAGACAAATATGGCGCTTCAGTGTCACCATACGCCTTCCTGCAACCTTGTAGTCTGAGAGCGGACATACATCAGTGAGATCCTTCTGTTCCACAAAAACTACAAGCTCTGTGCTCTCCAGCTCAAACGATCGAAAGTGCTCATCATACCAGGAAATGAATACTTTAGCAATGAAATGGACCTTGTCTCTCAAAATTACTATCTGAAGAACTTCAATAAAGTCTGGGAGTCCTGCAGTAGACCCATAGGCCAAAATCATGCCTTTAGAGTATGTAGTTCCATAAACTGACACAGTGTTGGAAAGATGTACAGTAGTCTGACCTGGAGACACTCTTTTTATTGCATTCTGTACATTTGAATGCAAAACAGCTACGGGCACTTGGGATACTCTGGCAGTACTGAACGTGGGAACTGTGGTAGTTGCATGCAGATGATGTGCAATCATCAACTGATGCTTGGTTGCAAGGGAAAATAGTACATTTTTGAAATTCCCTGTATGTCTTACAATTTGTTTGAAATAACGATGTTTTCCCTCGAATCGCATCGTCCAAAGTGCAATGACAGGTCCAAACGCTTTAATGAGTGCTGGATAGTGCTCCAGGTAGTGGTGTTTGGGGAGCAACTTAACCTGAGGAAACGCAGCAAGTAATCTAAGTCGATGCTCAGAAATCTTTGTGTCAAGATATGACAAACTTGCTTCAGTTTGGGTTGGTGCAACCACAAGTTCAACTATGTCTTTAAGACACATGATTACATTCCATGCAGGATCATTCAGTGGTATCTTGTGTCCTATCATTAGTGGGAGCAGTCTGATGAGGGTCCAGTTTTCGTGGGCATTTCCTCCGATACTTTTTCGAGAGGAGAATGCAATGGGAATGGGCTGTGGACTGTCTGTCTTATCTCCCCACTTGTAAGGAAATGATTTGATTGTGTTGTTAAGCTCGTCAAGTGTGATGTACTTTTTAGCTATGAAATCACTAAAGCACAGTGCTAATTCCATGGGAATAACCCCCTCAAAAAGGTCGTGCAAAATATCAGGCGGATAGCCCTCAACCATATGAAAATGGCTTAGTTTCTCTGTCAGTGGGCAAGGCCTTTTCACACCAAAGCAGTGGGGTAGTGCAGGGTTTGCTTGTAGAGTCTTAACATGAACAGAATAATCCTCCTTTGTCCGGATGTGAAAAGCACCTGATCTCACTTCCTTTTCTTGAAAGTCAGTGTGCTCTCCTAGACAGAACCTGCAAATGTATGGTCCTGAGAAACTTTCAACAAGGCCAGCAACTGAATGTGCGCCAAGATTGTCGGCAACTACACAGTAGACAGTCCCTCTGACAGTTTTCCCAAGGACAGGAACCAAAATACCATCCTGTTCCAGTATAGCTATGTCATCCAAGAGGGGCTTGAGAACCTCTGCATAGCCAAATCTTTTAATATCATTAGCTTTGCACAAAAGTGCAAGATACACTGAAGTTAGTGTGGACCGAAAACAGGATTGGATATTTCCCAATATCCAGTACACGGCTGTTATCTTATGTTTTCTTCGAGATGTTCCTAAGGGATTACATACCTCAAAATCATCTACATAAAGGAATATACAGATTCTCTGCTCTTCAGAATAGAAATCACTCTCTCTATAAATGGCACCATCACGGAATGATCTGTACTGTGCAGGAATACCTGTGTGTCCATCATCTGTGAGGAACTTCTCTCTGATATCTTCACTGTTTAAAATTTGTTTCAATGATTCAAGGATCGGAACATACTGAAAACTCTTATTTTCGTTTGGATCAAGAATATATTCAACTGGCTCTACAACGTTAAACCTTTGTAGAAAGTACCGTCTCCTTTTGAAAGCTGACGACAGCGGGCCAGCCTTATCAAAAGCCATGCTTATGGGGCTGGATTCATTTAACTCCTCAAATAAAGATGTGACAACTGTGTTATCAATCACACAATTATTCTTCTTCAAGTGTGATTCAACAAAGTCTCTGATAATTGGTATGGATGCTGATGACACAAACTGCATCTCATCTATTAATTCATCAATACACCTGTTTGAGACATTATGCACACTTTCCAGTTTGAGCAGGAAAGAAGCTATATGGTCCACAATTAAGTGCCTGTCATCCTTTTCCACAGAATGTGCACCTGAGCTGGTTCCTTCTCCACTACCTTCATCCATATTCTCATCATGGGTGGCTCCAGTGTTATCAGGTTCAAAAGTTGGTTTCTCATTTGTCTTTTCCATAAGAACAGCTCCTTTAAAATCACTCAGAATATGAGGAGTGTGCTTCCTGTGTTTGTGTGCTGTAAACGTTCCAAATATTGGTTTGAAAATCACACCCTTCAAACACACACTCAACAGTCTCATTACTTTTAAGGTGATGGCCAACATGTGCAAAATATTCTCTCTCTGTTGGAAACCCTTGTGTCCTACACACCAGGCATGTAAAGGACAGGACAATCTCAGGTCTTTGTGTCTGACTTTCCACATGGCATCGAGACAAATGTGAATGCAAACCACTCCAAGTTTTGAAAGAACATGGACATTCCAAGTATATGCATGGTAATGAATGACTATGGCTGAAGGTTCCATGATGGAGTCTATAATGTTTCAAAATGTCACTTCTGGTAGGCAAGCGGTCACTGCATCTTTTGCATTGCCAACTCATTTTTACCTGAGCCTACATAAATTAGAGAGGAAATGAAAGGCAAAGTAATGACATCTTAGGTAAACTTTGCAGTTACAATAGTGAAGGCACACCATTTGTTTACAAATGTTAAGGATAAGAATGATACAAGAATAAAACCCCTCAGGTTCATGCCAAGACTATTAACCCACATTAATAATTTAAAGCAATATGTAACTTTTTGTATTAAAATGTCTACAAAAAAACAGTTATATACTTTGAGCTGTGTACGTACATTATTCCAAGTGTTTTCAACAAGACCAAATTTGAAAGAAATCTGTCATTTTATTCAGTGTAATGGTCCATTACATTTTGGTCACCTGTCAATTATAGCATCCCCTATGTGCAGGCATCAGTGTTGTGGTTGTCTGCCGAAGCCACATTTAATGGACTTTTTCTCCAATTTAATTTTTATGATACACTTTTTAAAGCCTGTTAGTTTTTAGTTGTACAGTATATTTAACTTGATTAAGGATTTTAGTCATCATATGTCAGGATCTTAAAATATGACAGAAAAAAAGTTGAGTAAATGTTAGTGGGAACTGACATCTTACCAAACTGCCTCAGAGAAAGACTGACTGATAGTAAGTAACTGCTCTATTAGGTGTTTTTTACTGTTTGTTGTGGGGAGGAGGAGACAAAAAGGTGATCATATCTGCCTAATTGTATGGAGCCCACACTATTGTTTGCTATTTTACTTAAGTTTTACTTACCTGGGAATATATGTAACTGTATCTATTCTGAAGTTTTTCTTACCTGAATGTGAAGCTTGAAGACCCCAGGTAACAAAAGTGCTTGGGTATCTAAAGATCAGGAAAATGCATGTTAGAATAAGGTTAAAAAGTTGTGGTAAATTTAACTTATTTAAGCAAAAGGTTAGAAATAGTTTTAGGGTTTTTTCAAACAACAATATATCATTAATTGACTATGCAGCATTAAAAACCAATCAAATCTCTAAAAATCAGACAGACTACATAAGCATACATCTCTACAGTCAAATCTGTGCATCTGCTTTAGTAATGCGAAAGTATACTAACATAATCTCTGATTACAGAATCCTGTCAAATTCCAGCTCGTTTTGCCTGTTGTCCATAAAACACCACAGCTTACTTTTCCTTATTTGCCCGCACAACTACTGCCTGAAGGCTCGAAATTGCGACCGTTTCGATTGCATTTGACCCTGTAATTTAAATTTGTGCAATCTAAAAATATAACTGAGGGCATTTGTGCAACTAATTATTACCTACGTATCTGCGTTTTCAAACACGTCCATCCTAAATGTTGTAACAGTGGCGATGATGAGACCATTAATATGAAATTAAACAAATGCTACTTTGGATTTAATTTTAACAATAATATTACTTTTAATCTTTAGTTAGCGTTTACTTAAACTAATATTTGACATTAAACGGTAAAGCAAACGTCCTAGACAAAACACGTTAACATTAGTTCTACGCTAGTTTAAAGTAACGCTAACTTACGATTAGAAGTGGTATTATTGGTAAAATTAAAACCAAAGTAGCCTTGAAACACATAGTAGACATGACTACAGCACTTATTTAACTTCATATTAACAACACGGTATCAACCGCCGTTGTCTGCCGATAGTTGCAAGACCACACTGCTTCTACACTGTGCAGCCATCTTAGCTTGCTATGTGTGCAGGATAGCTAGCTCTACAGTACAATTTGCAAACCTAACCTCAGCTCCCTAGTGGAGTAAGCGATTTCGCGTGACTTTACATCACCAATCATTCGGTTAAATTGCTCAACTTACCGTGTTAATCAGTCCCTGAAATTCAGATCGCTGCAGCGAACAACAGCCGAGCAAAATGCTGCATCTGCCTGGGAAAGTCCCCGCCAGTGAAAAAGGGATAATGCCAACTTACAATAAATTTAAAATATTTACGTTTGATGAACACACCTGCCACATCGGCAGCTGCTCTAATAAATTGTGTATGTCAACTCACTTTTATAACATTTCTTGTACACAACAACAACATACAAATAAGTACCCCGAATAAATTGAATTTGTTTTATTTACAATATATAGTTATATACAAAACTGATATATTTTAAGTAAAGAGGAAGTATACTGAGACTTTTTAGTAAAAAACAAATAAAATAAACTAGATTACAAATATTTAAAGTATATAAAACCTACTTTGTGGGTGTAGCACTTTTTACAGTGTGTTACTTAAATGTCTGTTACACAGAAATAATGATTATAATGTGGTTGAAAAGATGTATTGTATATAGTATGTACAGAAGGTTTTAACCTTCTCTTGTGTCAGAATAAGACGTTTTTTCCCCCCAAGTTCAGCTCCAAAAGGTGAACATAATGTATGTTTTGTATGTTATTTGTTACTGTTGTTATCCACTGAATTTTAACCTTCTAGAGACGTCCTGTGAACGTCAATATTGGACGTCCAGAAGACGTCATAAAAAGACGTTGTAAAAACTTTCATTCTGGCTTTTCAGGGGACGTCATTTCAACGTCCCACAAAGACGTTGAAATGACGTCGTTTGGACGTACTTTTACTCATTCATTACAATTAATATTTATTTTTAATTAAATTTTAAATAAATGTTTTCATGGTTTTTGTACACTGTGTCTGTAAGTTTGTTTACAAGTACAAATAAAAATTATAATAAAATAAACATGATTTTTACTTGAATGCAGCCTAAGAGTGTATATATTATGTCCAGAAACAGTATAAATGACATCTAAATGAGACTGCAGTTGACCTTATAAGACGTTGAAAATACGTCCACAATGACCAGATCTGAACTAAATTTTAACCTTCTAGAGACGTCCTGTGAACGTCAATATTGGACGTCCAGAAGACGTCATGAAAAGACGTTGTAAAAACTTTCATTCTGGCTCTTCAGGGGAGGTCATTTCAACGTCCGACAAAGACGTTGAAATGACGTCGTTTGGACGTACTTTTGCTCAGTGGGTGTTTTGCTGTTTTTCTAGAAGAAATACTTCGGAAACTTGTGATTTGATTTCTTGATTGTAGTGAATGACATATAACGTTAAATTCTAGTTAAACGCCGCTTAGAAATGTTACTTTATAAACGTAAACTTTTACTTTACTTTACTTTATAAACTTTATAAACTTGTTATTTGCGTTCAATAGGTGGTATTTTATTCGATTGTAACAGTATATAAAATATAAGAGCCTTTTCTGCAGTCGAAAAGCTGCAGACTTGTGACTTGTGTTCACTAGCAGAATAATTCTGAAAGTATAAACGTTGTTTTCTGTTGGTGAATATATTTAAGTACTCGCAGTCGACATGTAGGCTAAATGATCGTACTGTTTAATCATACGAAAATGAAAAAAAAAAAAAAAAGCTCAGTGCGTTCATTACTGTCGTCTCACAGTGCAACTGTATTTTGGGCATGTTCGAAACCCATGCCAAACAAGCTTTTTTTTTATTTCCGCCGCTACGGGCCATCATACCAATAATTTGTAATATTTACAAGAATACCAAAATCATGTAATGAGCAAGTGTGCGTTTATTAGACAGCTTAATATCACGTCAGTTTGTGCTTTCAGAATCGGCGAATCTGCCACTGTCGTTCCATCACATCTGGTACGGAGGACCTGAACCAGGAAGTAGGTCACCAGATAACACGGTCACCAGTTAAACCGTAACACCGGGTCACGGAAAAGAACCCATCACTATCACAACTGTGGATCAAGTTAATGTTGATAGATAGATAAAACAGTGTAAAGTTTTATATAAGTGATTTTTGAGCGTGTTCATTGGATCTCCTTATCGTTATTTATTTTTTTATCTTAGAAACACGAATGACCAGTAATATCTAAAACACCACTGTCAGTCCATATTTGTGTTTAATACAAATATCCTGCATTATGTTTTAATTTAGTACTGTTAAGGACTGTCACTGAGACCCTGGCATCTTTGTTAAATTTGTAAATATATTTGCTTTTATAGATCAGCAAAGAGTTCACCTGGTTTGTGTCTTGTGTTTTTTGAAGGCCAAAGATGATCATCTCTCAAAGCTGATACAGTTTTTCAGGTCAAAGCGTGATGAGGACATTCCAGATATGACTTCAGTATTGAAGAGCCTTGATAAGGATGTGAGTCTATTTATGTTAAAGCAGTCTTTCTCTCCCCAAAATGACAATTCTGTGATCATTTACTCACTTTCATGTTTGTCCAAAACTCTATGATCTTTTTTCTTCTATGGATAATAAAACTAGTGATAGTGACATCTTTTCATACAATGACTTCAGAGTAGGTGTCTAAAAAGTAACTTATATGATTTGTGCATCATATTCCAAGACTTTCAAAATCATACAATATTTTTGTATGATGAAAACATAAAAATTAAAGTCTTTGTTTACAAGAATGTTTGATTGTATTAGCTTCTACATAAATATCAAACCTCATTGATTCTTGCAAGTCTTTTGATCACGTCATGACATAAGAACTAATGAGGTTTGATGTTGTATTATGTCATCGTAACATCAAATCTGATATGATCAGTTCATTACACAGTTATTATCAGAAAACTTTTAAAATAGGCAACATGACTAATCCACTACTTTTACTGCTTTTTTTTCTAGTGTTGACTTGTCCTTTTTAGAGCTTAACAGCTTAACACTGATAATTTTCATTGTATGGAATGAAGATATTAATAATTTAGCATGTGTTTGGAGTGGCATGTTAGTGAGTAAATGACAGTTATCATCTTTGGTAACCTGTCCTTTTAAGTCCTTTAAAGTGTTACAAAGTGCACGGTACATCCACTATTAAATCTTATTTTGGTGCTGAACAAGAAGGTAACAAACAACTGTTGTTGCATCACATCACTGGTGATTTATTTACAACAAATGTATATGCATAAAAAGCATCAAAAACAGAGGGAGAGGGAGAAAAGATAAATGAATAAAGAAAAACAAAGGATTGAACAAATAAAGCTGGTACTTTAACCATCCTATATTTTACAGACAACAACCAAAGGATGAGGACAGCAGCATGGCTGGGCCTGCCGTGGTACATGCAAGAGACTCCTTCAAAATTCATTAAGAGATGTGCAAGGTAAGCTGAAACATGTAAGGCCCTTAAAACGGCATTTTAAAATGAAAACGATCCTCGTCTACACTGGTGTTTTCGCTGCATTTCAGAACTGATCTCCATCTACACTACACAACTGAAAATGCATGTCACATGACCATTCATGCAAGTACAATCATAGCTATGTACAGGTAGATGCCCTATTATTTAGATGGCGGATCTACGTGCTTGAAGCGGTCGAATGGGGAATCTACCTATACATATCTATGGTGAACAACAATGAGCATGATGTTATTGTTTACACGATCATCAAGGATATGCAGAGTAAATGTGGGCAGCCACGCCATCGTTTTAAAAAGTCTCCGTTTTGGTCCATTTACACTGACATGCAACCCCAGAGTTTTCAAACTAAAACAGGGTCTGCAGCGTTTTTGAAAGTCTCCATTTTTGAGGGTTGAAAACACCAGAGTAGTGTAAACGGTAACACTTTATTTTGATAGTCCACTTTAGACAGTCTACTAACAGTAAGTAACTTTGCAACAGCATGTCAACTAGTCATTAGAGTATTAGTAGATTGTTTGCTTAATATATCTTGTAACACTCTTGTAAACTTTGCAAGTATATGTCAACTTATTCTACTAACCCTAAACCTAACTTAACAGTCTGCTCTCAGAGTTAGTAGACGTAGTTGCAGACTAATGAGAATTAGTTGACAGGTAGTTGCAAAGTTACTTATAGTTAGTAGAATGTCTAAAGTGAACTATCAAAATGAAGTGTAACCGTGTAAACTATAGGCGTAACCTTAGCAAAAATTAAGCGTTTTAAATGAATATGCATTAGTGTTAACGCAGCCTAAGGGGAAACTGAACATTAGATCTCCTAATCTGCAGGGGTCTGGGGACTACGTTTGTTTGCTTTTAAGTAATAGTGCCTTGTTTTGTTTACATTCTATGAAGCCCAGTGACTGAAGAGGATGGGATCAAGTGTGTGGTGACTGGAATCCTAGTTGTTGCGGAAAACGTGATGAAACCTCTCCCAGCCTTCTATGACGTTGCCCTGGTGATTGAGAAAGAAGTGGTAATGTGTCACCTGAGTGATTATACCTAATGCTTTTCTGAACCTGATGGGCCTGGTGTACGTATTAAACCTTGACTATCCAAAGGAATTAAAAGTCACTTTTGAAGTGATACAGCACCTGTTCATTGGAGTCAGATCAGACTCTAGTACCGCAAGAGTTCACTCTTTGAAAAGCAAGTTGCTGTGATAAGACAGAAACGAAATAAATCTTTTTTTACTTTATGCTACTGTTTAATCATTGTACTGGTTTAAACTTTAAGAACATTGTTGTTTTAGATCTCATTTTTTTTTAAGTCGAACATTGGAATTCTTGTTTTTATTTTTTTATTTTTTTTAAACTGACTTCTTTTTTGTTACCTTGTAGTGCTTCATCTTTCATTGTCATGTTCCTACAGTTGGGAATTTACAGTTTTTTAACAGTTTAATATGAAGTATTTTTAACAGCTTATTGTGAATTCTTCATGTACACTTGTGTCTGCTATGAAAATATCTGATAATGACAAGGAGAGTTATTTGTACTATTTTGGCACTAAGATGGGTGTGTGAAGTTTGCATGTTTTTGTGTGAGCTGTGTATATGTGAAGTTTTTTCTTTCTTAGTGTTTTTCTATCTATGCAAGAAAATTATTATGTTTGTGTTTTTGGATGCAATGTGTCTGTTTAAAAATAAATGCTGTGAGTTTCAATTTTGCAGTTGTGTTGATTTCCTAAAAAATCAGGTTCTAGATATCCAAAACTACTTGTCAAAGTCCAGTAAACTCAAATAGTTAAGTTATAATGTTGAGGAAAGATTAATAATGTATGTCAACTAGACATGGTTCATAGTTGTGAAAACATGAAAAATTAAGTTCAACCAATTTTTTTTTCAGTTGACTTAACTAAAAAATTTAAATGCTCATTAATTGATACAGCACGTTGGCTCAATTTACTGCAAGTTATTTCAACAACTACATATAAGTTGAGTGAACTTAACATCTAATGTTTGCTAAACTTAACACCTAGTGTTCGTTAAACTTAACAAAGCCAATGCAACAAAATGACTTGACTAAGTCAAGTTGTGTCAACAAATCATTTTTTACAGTGTGAGACTTGTCTTTGTTAAAATCTCAGTGTTTACTGCTTACATTAAGGAACTACCACTATGAGTTATTGATGTACCAATAAACACTGAAAATAATTCCCAGCTATTTTTGAACTTTTGAATCCAACATATTAATTCTACACACTGGCTTTTTCAGTTTTAGTTTTCATAAAGGAATCATTTCTCAGATTTAATCTAGGATAACCATAAAAGCTATTATTAGAAACTTACCAGTTTTCATGGCTGTTGTAGTAGTTTGTTCAGTGGTGGTTGATGTTGAAACTGCAGAGAGAATTTACCAGCGTTATAGAGAGTCATTTTACATTATTATGAAGCTTTAAAGAAAAGCTTGCTTGTTGAACATACCAAACAAAAAAATGTGTGGTTTTGGAGGGAAAACAACAGCATAAACATCAGTAT